>NC_087204.1:34789206-34799206 GCF_015104395.2 Macrobrachium nipponense | reverse complement strand
GATAGACAGAAAAACAAATAGACAGAGAGGAGAGAAAAATAGATAGATAGATAGATAGATAGATAGATAGATAGATAGATAGATAGAAATACGTATACAGACAGACGGACATATAGATAGATAGATAGATAGATAGATAAAGAGAGACAGAGCTCCGAAATTGATCAAATCCTATAAGTATTCAGCCAGTGGACTTTTGACATCTATGCAAAGTTACAAATGGAACTTGGTTCCTCCCTTTTAATCTTATAGATCTCATCCGCTTTTCAAAAGCAATTCGGGTGACGCTTTCACTTCTCTCCCTCTCTCTCTCTCTCTCTCATTCTCTCTTTCTCTCTCGATTCGAAGCAGGGTTTTATTGCTCTCTCTCTATCTCTCTCCTTCATTCTCTCTTTCCTCTCATTCGATTCGAAGCAGGGTTTATTGTCGCTAAGGATAACACAGCCAGTACTTTCATTACGCAATCCGATTACACGGTTGGTGTTGTTGTCAAAATGTCTCTCTCTCTCTCTCTTCTCTCTGTCTGCTCTCTCTCTCTCTCTCTCTCTCTCTCTCTTCTGTCTTTCTTTACCCCCACCCTCTCTCTCTCTCTCTCTCTCTCTCTCTCTCTCTCTCTCTCTCTCTCTCTCTCTTCTCCTCTCTCTCTCTCTCTTTCCCTTTCTTTTTATGTTCTTTCTCTCTCTTCTTCCCTTTCTTTCTTTTTCTCTTTCTCTCTCGTCAGCTCTTTGTTTAGCATGGCATTATACATGGTTGCTTTTACTCCTAACTTCTCTGTACACATAACATTTCAAAAGCAGGTCAGCACATTCACACTCACATACGAACACATAAACACATGCCAATTGTAATAACAGATTTCGGTCCCCACCTGGGTCTCCCAATAATACCGACAGTGCCTTAATATCTGGGAATTTATGTAAATTGAATTAAATTTTCAATTACAGTTGACCCAACAAAGTGCTATAACAGCAAAAGTTTTATAGGGAAGGAAGCGACCAAATATTCTTTGATGCTTTGAAAAAAAAGAGGAGTTTTTGCAGTAAATGATATTGAAAATAGACAATATTGATGAAAAAAGTATTGGAACGTGGTCATAACTTGTAAGTTATGTTTGCGATTTTATTTCAGTTCACTTTGCACTTTCCTTACGATTGGTTCTAAAGTTTCAAAACATGGGTAATAATTTGTTAGCGTGACTGTGGGGTGATTTTATTACTTACTCTATACACACACATACAAACACACACATACACACACAAACACACACACACACATATATATAATGGGTGTGTATATGAATAATTCACTTCAATGAAATTTCTCACAAGAGAAATTGGACTTGGACTGACAGTTCAGTGATTGCCAGGTCGAAAGATTTCTCTTCACGAACTCTAATAGAATCTGCTAATATACAGCTTATTTCCAGCATTTATTTTGACCTTAGCCCTGGCATTTATCATTTGAACCCTTTTATTATTTATAGTAAAATGTTCAAAAATGACCTTAAAGATAAAATCACTGATTTAATTACTAATTAGTTTTTTTGAAAATGTTCACTTTGCTAGACTTTTTTATTATTCACAAAAAGGAGATATATACTGAGTTGTTGTGTATTTATAAACGTGTAATCAGCTTATTCCTTCCATATTCCTTTTTGGTGGTCAGTCTCTTTCCCTGTATAATCTTTTAATTGACTCTTCCCTGTTTCCGAGATATTGGGTATAATCTTTTGTAAAACCTCATAAATATTTACCGTTGTTTTGGTAGGTCCATTAATTCTTCAACTGTATTGGATTTCAGGTACATCTGTTCCCTCCTAATCTACGTATGCTAATTATACGAGCCCTGCAAACCATTTTCATATTTCTATCAGCCTGCTAAGTGAAGGACATAAGTTGAAAGGCCTTGCAAACCACTCATGTTTCATTATCCCTTCGTGGCATTTGCCTTGATTTATACAGTCATTTCGTTCCATATCTTCGTGATTCAGTTATACATTAAAGACACTATATCAGACCCTCAAGAGCCTTTAATCTCCTCGTCTCATTTGGAATGACTGAGAATAACTTGTATATCAGTACGAGCCGCTGTTACTCAATTAATATTGCTTTCCTAAGTGTTTATCTAATTTGCCTTTTAGCTCAAAACTTTTCTGGTACATTATCTCGATATTATTCGCCCGGTCAGCAGGAGTGTATAATATCCTGAGGTAATATTGTGACCAGGAAAAAAAAATTAGCATAAAAACAATCAAATGGGCTTGTTCCATATACAGCAAGAATTTCGAATTCAATTTCCACCCGCCAATATAGAGCTTTCGGAAGCTAATAATGTAAATAAACTCTGTTGCCATTTTATGATGCCGGGTTGAAAACTGGCCTGTTTTTTCCTAAACTTCAAAAGTTCATGCGAAGTGAAGTTGCGATGCATTACTACCCCTAAAACAATTCGGCCTGTATGTAAATCTTTCATTTAAATGGTTATCCGTGTTTCATTAATTTATCAGTTTAGTTTTTTTTATTTTTCTAATAACTGATCTCTTCTTTCTGCACTTCCTATTATCTTTTGTAACCTCTTTCAAATGAACGCCATATTCTTCGGACTCTGGAATTTCAAGTCAATAGGCCACAGTGGAATTGTTAACTATGGATAGGGATTTTTCTTCTGAATAATAATAATAATAATAATAATAATAATAATAATAATAATAATAATAATAATAATAATAATATATGAAGGTAGGAGACCCTCTCCCAAACACGTTTTGTTGAAGAGGATGGCAGTATCAGTGAATTGACTTTATACATGAAAAGATCATATATAAAATCAATTCCACAGATGCTGCCATCCTCTTTAACATAATAATAATAAAATAATAAATAAATAATAATAATAATAATAATAATAATAATAATAATAATACTAAAATCTGTTAACACGTAGAACTGAATTAGAATTGTAGTGTTATTATTAGAAAAAAAAAAAAAATGAATGATCAATTTAATAGATAAATGTATAATAATGTAAGTTGGGTTATATACCAGGAGATTTGCTTTAGGGTTGAAATGCATTGCATCTTCGCTTGAAGATTCGAGGTTCCAATTATACTACATCCTCAGGGAGGCTGTTGCACAGCCCACCGGCGTGAGGATTGAAGGACCTCTGGCCAAGGCAAAGCCCATTTTATTAATTCAATATTGGTGTTCCTGCTGCTCGGCAATAATCTGGTCGCTCTCTCCAGGCGACCACGAGAAACATCCCACAAGCCCCCTTACCCCCCCACCCCCCGCCCTCGATAAGGAAATCACAGCATCAAAAGAACCTGTGTTCCTTTTAAAGTTTAATTTCGATAAATTGAAGTCCTTCGTAGGGCACCGCGGAGCGGTCTCCAAAGCTCTGGTAAGGAGATTGATCGACGCCCTCCGTTGAATATTGTGCAATGAATTCATGGCGGTGCGGAAGGAAATTGGTTTGACGATGTGGATTCAACTTTCTCGGATTTAACCTTCTATTTTATCCTTTCTCAGGTGGAGAGAGAAAGCGGAGGCTGGAGAGAGTTTGGAGGGAGAAATTGGGAGAGTGTTGGTGGGTCTGTGAGATTATGGTTCGTAGTTATGATTCAGATCTGTCTGAATATTCAAATGGAAGAGTTGCTAAGTTACGGACATGCTAGGGACATACATACAAACTCACACACACACACACACACTACAAACACACACACAAACACACAACAACACACATATATGTATTCACGTATATAGTATATGTGTATAAAGATACTACATATATATATATATATATATATATATATATATATATATATACACACACACACACATATATATATATATATATCTATATATATATATATATATATATATATAGTAAGGCCTAGGGTTTTTGATTAATAATATATTTGTCCATGTGTTCTCTGTGACCTATGGAATGTGGAGAACAGTGCAGGAGCGACGACCCGAGAGTAGCTGACTGAACAATGAGTTTCTATGGGTGACGTGAGATAAAAATGCTTAGTTCGACAAGTCAATGTACGACAGTTTTTATGAACTCTTCTCAAAGTGCCTTGTGAAACTGGATGCAGCTAGAACCGTGAGGCGCTAACGAACTGTGTGTTCGTATGTGCGTGTGCGCCTCTTCCCTCTAATAGTTTCATACGCAAGTCTATGGGGGATTTTGATAGAGGATCTTGGAGACAAAGGCAAGATGCCGTGGCGTTTCGCCGGGAGTTTTTTAATTAACTGTGTTTAAGTGTTCCGGTTGCTTGGGTGAGTGTTGAAGTGTTTTAGCCGAAGGCTGGCTTATAATCTGCTTGACATTTTTTATGATGATATCCAATATTTAACCTCTGTCTGTTAATCTTGTGTGTGTACTTACCGGGATGTGTTCTGTATCTTTGAAACAGACGATTCTGGCGGTTTTGGCTAGAACTGGGACAAAGAGTTCCCAGAGGGGTGTAGACTTTTTGGTAACTAATGATTACTCTTAGACTTTTTACTATTTCGGGGGGGGGATTTTTGAGTTAGTCTGTAAGACTTGATTACTTAATTGATTATCCATTATTTATTCAATGTTAATAAATGTTAATGTTATGATGCGACTCTCCCATTCATACCTGTTAAAATGGAGAGAAAGAGGTGGAGAGAGAGAGAGATTCCTTAGAGAGAGAGAGGTGTCGGTGCGAGAGTTGCCGAGAGAGAGAGAGAGAGAGAGAGAGAGAGAGAGAGAGAGAGAGAGGCTGTGTGTAATGCTGTGTGTTGGTTTACCTTCCGTTTCGTGTCACACTACTTACCTAATGAATAAATGGGGTGGGGGGGGAATCCCCCATTACAGTGGTGGCAAGCGGTTTAAGAGGGGGTATAAAAGTTTTTTTTTTCAATGAGAGATGGGGAGACCGTTAGTAAAAAATAAAGGGTTATGGGTTATGGCTTCTTAGCGATAGTTTGTTTTTAACGACAAAGCCTGTGTGGGATTGTGGAAAATTGTTAAATTGTTAGATCTCGGTTGCTAAGTGAAAAGGGTAGAGAAATAACTATCCAGCTGGTAACAGAAAGGAGGGGAAGGATTTTATTGACTCAGCATTTTTTCCCAGGGAGGCAGCCTAGGAGCAGTGGGCGCACTCAGTATGACTTTGCTTGTGCAATGACGAGTGCATCCCGAGATACCTGGTGGCGGGTGTGTTATGAGTGCATGTATCATTGCTGTGTCTTACATGAATTCCGAGTTAGTTTTTTTGTTCCCATTATGGAGTGGTGAGTTGTTAAAAAACTATTGTTTTGAAGGGGAGGGTTGTTTTAAAAATAATTTTATTTCAGTGGAATGGGATTGGTTCAAGAGGTCAAAAAATTTTTCTTGTCTTTGCCCCATAGTAGCAGAAGTGACGTGTTTTCTTATTCACGCCTGTTTATGATAGACGTATTCGTCTTTGTTTTAAACACATAAGAGTGTATAGAGATGTGTTTTTTGCATGTGAAACTGTGCTTAGATAAGCATATCTGGCTTGGAGACAAGAGCGGTCACTGAATTTCACGGGCTCAGCACATTGCGAGGGGGAGTTTGGGCCTGCCTCGAGGGAGGGTAGTGCGAGGGTACTGGCATCCCTCAGGTGATAGTTTGCATGGAGGGTACCACTGGCCTCCCTCGAGAGATGGTGCAGAGGAGGGTACTAGTGTATACCTCAAGGGGGTCCTCAGACACGGTTTCAAGGGGAGATGGGGACTACTGGTCTGCCTCTGGCTGTTCTGTCGCTTGAGGGGGAGTGTCAATGCTCATGGGGGGCGGGGGGGGGGGGGGGGGGGGTTAGAAACCTTTTTTTTTTCTCATTGGGGTGAACTCCTTTTTTTTTTTCTTTGTCAGGGTGTTGGGGGATGGGTTTGTTTGGCCTTGACCATGGATACTAAGATATCAGCTATTGATAAGTTGATGAAGTGAAATGCCCGTAGAGTCTTTTTTTTTAGAAAGAGATTTTTTTTTTTTCTCTCTTGGAGGAAGAGAAAAGGAAATAAAGAGAGAATTGAAATGCATTTGTATGGGTGTATGCTTTCTTTGTGCCTTGGAAGACACAAATAATGGGGATACACAGATTATTATTATTTTTTTTATTGTGTTGGAGAGATTACTTTGAAAATGGTGCCGAGTGGTGATGTATGGTGTTGCATCTGGAGAAATTGTATGTCATAAGGTTCAGCAATACTAGTGTAAGCTATTTTGAATTTCACCCTTACTCGAGATCTTTGCAATAGAATTGTTGCTATGGAGAGTTATTATTATTATTGATAATTATTTATACTTGAGATGTGTCATGGGATGGGTTTGGTTTGCTTAAGTATAATTATCATTACGGGAGACATAATTTGCGAGAGATTTGAGATATTTCATGGGAGACTATTTATAATTATTACAGATAATTATTCATGGAGAATTGTTACAGCGAATCAATGGGAGAGATCTTGTCTTAATAATTGTTGAGCTTTTGTAACTTTGGAGAATATTTCAGTGATTCACTGGGGATGAGTTTTGCTGAATCTTGATGAATCTGGCTGAATCTTGGTGAATTGTGGTGAAACTTGCTGAACTTTTTGCTGAATTTTGTGCTGAATTTTTGGAGGGGAATGGTGACATTGGTGATATTTTTTTTATGCTGATACTAGTGATTTTGATGATAGCAAATTTTGGTGGTTTTGCTGATAGTGATATTTCTGATACTGATTCTTTTTATACTAATACGTGGGCGTATTAATACTATCAAGGGAGGTAAATTCTTTTTTTGAATTTGGGAGGAACTAACAACACATTATTTTAGTTTTTTTTCCTTTTTTTTTTTTTTTATGAGTTCAGCAGATAATTGCGTTGACATCTAGTGAGTTACGGGAGATAGTGAACAAGGCCGTAGATTTTTTCTTTTCTCCTTTTTGGAAATTAGCCATCGCTGAAACAAGTTTTTTTTCATCATGGGTGAATTTGAGTTTATTTTTTCTCTCCAGTTGGTGTGAATATTTTTTTTAATATCTCAGTTCATGACTTAGAGTCATTATTCAGAACGTGTTTGTGTTTTCAGCTATTTGATGCTATAGAGAAATTTATGGGAGAATTTTTTGCACGTTTTGAATGCATACGTAATGGCACTACATTTTTTCTCTGGATATTTGTGTTCCAGAAATTGTGAGTTTCTTGCACAATACATTTGTTGTATTTGTGACAACTTTGTGAGAGATAGGAAACTTGGCTAAGTTTTCTAGTGACTTATGTCGTAGTACATATGGAGAAGTCTTGGCTAAGACACTGTGAATTTGGAGTTCTGTTATAATAGTTGTGGCACATTGGTGATTTTTTCTAGAATTTTCTAGACAGTTTTTATTTGCCGAGTTTTTGCCTTTTTTTTTTTAGCAGTTATGCTAAATGGAGAGAGTTTTATAGTTTTTGACTATAACATTGAGTTATTCTCTGGAGAATTGGAGTTATAATTGAGATATATTTGGAGTTATAATTGGAGGTATATATTATTTTGGAGTTATAATTTGAGATATAATATATTGGAGATATATTTTTGGCCATTTTTGATATTTGCCAATGTGATGAGAGCTATGTTTAGTTCAATTATTTTGCAGCCATCTTTGTTGCAAATGGAGACACATGTTTGGAGATTATGGGGCAATATTTGTGAGTGTGTGAGCTAGATGCCTTGAGTGCACATTTTTTTGGAGGTAGGATTTCATTTTTTGATATTCCTTTTTGGAGATATATTTTTTGGAGCCTTGTTTTGTTCCACATGGAGTTATTGGGGAAATAGAGGTAAATATTTTGTATTTGCCGAAATAGAGGTGATTATTCTCTATTCCTGGAGTGGTCTTTTTTTATTAACATGTGGCGATTGGGGGAGAAATAAGAGAGAAATATAAGGGGGTTGGTATTAACCAAATGGAGGAAATATTTTTATAACCGGAGTGGTGTTATTATTAATATGGTGAAATATATGGAGTTGGAATTAATCTTTGGCGGGTGACCCTTTTTTTGTGGTTATGGGAGTTTTTTTTGAGCCAAGAGAAGATTTCTGTGGTTCTTTCTCTTTGGTTTCGTGACTATTTAGAGGCGAGTGTCATTACTGCATTACGAGTCCTATGGAGATGTGTGCATTTTTTATGTTCACAAGTGTATTATTTTTGGAGAAATATAATGGGGCAAAGTCATGTTGAGAGAATAAGTCTTTGAGACAAATTTTTGAGAACATTAGTCATATCCTGGAGTTAATTCTGTGAAATGTGTCAGTTAGACCTTTTTCTATAGAATCATGAGTTTCCAAACTTGTGTGTCTGACTAGACAATTCTTTATGCTGCTGTTTGAGCATACGTCCGCAGGCGATTTTCTGCTGACAAGCGATGTGATGAGCCGTGTGCTGACTTTTTTCCTCTGATGATGATAGATCAGAATTTTAGCAATATCTGGAAATGTTGACAATAGCATTTCACGAGCGCATGTGTAAGAGTTTGCTTTCTGGCAAATTCCATAACTTTACATGGAGCATTTCTTGGGAAAAATGCGGGGAGTTATGTATATCATACATATATTATGTATTTTGTGATTGGGGAAACGTACTTGTGATTATCTTTTTATTATTTTTCTTCCTTTTCCTACGAGAGATTTAATTGGGGGATTGAGCTTAAATAGCATTTTTTTTTACAGGGAAATGTAATTTTATCGGGAGTTGCTGCTTACGTAAATGTGGGAGTTTGACATTAAGTTTCATTGTGATAATTATTGAGCAGTAAAGGGGTTTTTGCTGTTAAAAGTTGGAGATTTTTACTGATTTTGTGGTTGTTCAGATATCAGAGCTTGAGAGAACATTTTTTTTTGGGTCTGGGCGTGATTCTTTTTTTTCTTGGGATCATTGCGATTTTTTTTTCTTTTTTTTTTCTTGTGAGCACATTCGAGTTTGAAATGTGAGTGCAGAAGTCTGTGGAGTTGCTGTGATTGCTGGGTTGTGTGTTGTGCTGATGTATGAGTTTGGAGAATTGAGTTGGAGAACTTGATGTTCTTTGAGAGTTATGATAATGACTTATGATTTAGTAGTCATATTGAAGGGAGTTAATTGGGAGACGTTCATTAGTATTTCTGACTTTTTGAGATCATGTTTGATAGAAGTAGTATGTCTGGGTTAATTTTCTTCTTAGATTGACCACATGACTTGACTGACATACTAACACACAAAAAACCAAAAAAGAAAAATCATTTCCCAACGCCAGCAAGATGTCCACCAGCCGTGCAGAGAGTGTTGCTGTTATTTTACCCAGGGTGATTACAAGAGTTTCCACGTGGGTGATCAAGAGAAGTCTTCTACAATGAGGGAGGCGTTCCGTCTTCCTACAGCTGCTACAGTCTGCTACAGGAGCAGCTACTTGCAGATGAAGAGAGAAAAATTCTAGTGTTATTGGGAGATAAAGCGTAATATACCTTATTTTATAATGCCAGAGATGTGCAGTCATTACCTATATTTTATTTTAAGCAGGCCAGTGTGTTTTGTATTTTGCTAGGCAGGGCTAGCATGGGGTGGCCGAGCTACGTAAGGCCTAGGGTTTTTGATTAATAATATATTGTCCGTGTGTTCTCTGTGACCTATGGAATGTGGAGAACAGCTGCAGGAGCGACGACCCGAGAGTAGCTGAACAATGAGTTTCTATGGGTGACGTGAGATAAAATGCTTAGTTCGACAAAGTCAATGTACGACAGTTTTATGAACTCTTCTCAAAGTGCCTTTGTGAAACTGGATGCAGCTAGAACCGTGAGGCGCTAACGAACTGTGTGTTCGTGTGTGCGTGTGTGCGTGTGCGCCTCTTCCCTTTAATAGTTTCATACGCAAGTCTATGGGGGATTTTGATAGAGGATCTTAGAGACAAAGGCAAGATGCCGTGGCGTTCGCCGGGAGTTTTTTTTAATTAACTGTGTTTAAATGTTCCGGTTGCCTGGGTGAGTGTTGAAGTGTTTTAG
>NC_087204.1:34776706-34786706 GCF_015104395.2 Macrobrachium nipponense | reverse complement strand
TTCTATCTTTGTAGCGCAATTGTAGAGAGAGAGAGAGAGAAGAGAGAGAGAGAGAGAGAGAGAGAGAGAGAGAGAATGTTCATCAACGAAATTCTCACGAACGGCTAACTTTTAAGTTTTAACCTTATGCACATAATACTCAGAGAGAGAGAGAGAGAGAGAGAGAGAGAGAATTTCATGAAAGGAATTCCCATGGATGGTTAAACAGTTTTATTAGCTTTTTACCTCACGAATATAAAACTTTGATGCTCTAATTGAAAATCTGTGCTTATACCGATAGATAGATACACAAATAGAGAGAGAGAGAGAGAGAGACAAACCGATAGGTGGATAGACGGAGAGACAGATATACAGAAAGGTATACGAACAGACAGAAACACAAATAAACAGATAAAGAGTGAGATAGATAGACAGAGAGATATGCCAAGAAATGCACAGATAGACAGAAAAACAAATAGACAGAGAGGAGAGAAAAATAGATAGATAGATAGATAGATAGAAATACGTATACAGACAGACGGACATATAGATAGATAGATAGATAGATAGATAAAGAGAGACAGAGCTCCGAAATTGATCAAATCCTATAAGTATTCAGCCAGTGGACTTTTGACATCTATGCAAAGTTACAAATAGGAACTCGGTTCCTCCCTTGTAATCTTTATAGATCTCATCCGCTTTCAAAAGCAATTCGGGTGACACTTTCACTTCTCTCTCTCTCTCTCTCTCTCTCTCTCTCTCTCTCTCTTCTCTCTCGATTCGAAGCAGGGTTTTATTGTCGCTAAGGATAACACAGCCAGTAATTTCATTACGTAATCCGATTACACGGGTTGGTGTTGTTGTCAAAATGTCTCTCTCTCTCTCTCTCTCTCTCTCTCTTTACCCCCCACCCCCTCTCTCTCTCTCTCTCTCTCTCTCTCTCTTCTCTCTTTCTTTGTTTTTAGTCTCTCTTTCCTTTCTTTTTATGCTCTTTCTCCCTCTTCTTCTTCCTTTCTTTTTCTTTTTCTCTACTCTCTCGTCAGCTCCTTGTTTTTAGCATGGCCTTATACATGGTTGCTTTTACTCCTAACTTCTCTGTACACATAACATTTCAAAAGCAGTCAGCACATTCACACTCACATACGAAACACATAAACACATGCCAATTGTAATAACAGATTTCGGTCCCACCTGGGTCTCCCAATAATACCGACAGTGCCTTAATATCTGGGAATATATGTAAATTGAATTAAATTTTCAATTACAGTTGACCCAACAAAGTGCTATAACAGCAAAAGTTTTATAGGGAAGGAAGCGACCAAATATTCTTTGATGCTTTGAAAAAAAAGAGGAGTTTTTGCAGTAAATGATATTGAAAATAGACAATATTGATGAAAAAAGTATTGGAACGTGGTCATAACTTGTAAGTTATGTTTGCGATTTTATTTCAGTTCACTTTGCACTTTCCACGATTGGTTCTAAGTTTTAAATGAGAATAATTGTTAGCGTGACTGTGGGATGATTTATACCTTACTCTATGCACACACATACAAACACACACAAACACACACACTACATATATATATATATATATATATATATATATATATATATATATATATATAATGTGTGTGTATATGAATAATTCACTTCAATGAATTTCTCACAGAGAAATTGGACTTGGACTGACAGTTCAGTGATTGCCAGATCGAAAGATTTCTCTTCACGAACTCTAATAGAATCTGCTAATATACAGCTTATTTCCAGCATTTATTTTGACCTTAGCCCTGGCATTTATCATTTGAACCCCTGTATTATTTATAGTAAAATGTTCAAAAATGACCTTAAAGATAAAATCACTGATTTAATTACTAATTAGTTACCTTATATATATTTTCTATGTATTTGCATGTTTAGTATATTTTTTTGAAAATGTTCACTTTGCTAGACTTTTTATCATTAACAAAAAGGAGATATATACTGAGTTGTTGTGCATTTTAGAAATATGTAATCAGCTTATTCTTTCCATAGTCCTTTTTGGTGGTCAGTCTCTTTCCCTGTATAATCTTTTAATTGACTCTTCCCTGTTTCCGAGATATTGGGTATAATCTTTTGTAAAACCTCATAAATATTTACCGTTGTTTTGGTAGGTCCATTAATTCTTCAACTGTATTGGATTTGCAGGTACCTCTGTTCCCTCCTAATCTACATATGCTAATTATACGAGCCCTGCAAACCATTTTCATATTTCTATCAGCCTGCTAAGTAAAGGACAGTAAGTCGAAAGGCCTTGCAAACCACTCCATGTTTCACTTATCCCTTCGTGGTATTTGCCTTGATTTATACAGTCATCTCTTTCCATATCAGTTATACATTAAAGACACTGGAATGAAGAGAAGAGAGAGAGAAAGAGAGAGAGAAAGAGAGCGAGAGAATTTAGATATATATATATATATATATATATATATATATATATATATATATATATATATATATAATGTATATAGAAGAAGCAACGTAAGACCTATGAGTCAGGCCCCGTCATCACCTCTCAAGCAAATATATCAAGTCATTCCTTAGTGGAGCTAATGCTAGCTCTCTCTCTCTCTCTCTCTCTCTCTCTCTCTCTCTCTCTCTCTCTAATACATGAGCATTTAGCATCCATAAGAATTTTATAATTAACCTCTCTCCCTCTCTCTCTCTTCTCTCTCTCTCTCTCTCTCTCTGATGAATGAGATTTAAAGGAAAATAAATGTATTAAGTCCTCCATAAAAATTTTGCCATAAATTTCTCTCTCTCTCTCTCTCTCTCGTCTCTCTCTCTCTCTCTCTCTCTCTCTCTCTCTCCTCATCTCTCTCCTTTTTCCTCTCTCCCTCCTCTTATAGATATGATTTATCCTGCCACACCTTTTTTCCTATACGCACAAGCCTTTTTTCTTTTTTTTTATTTATTTATTGATTTGATTATTTATTCTGTTAATTTATTATATCTAATTATGTAATTATTTATTTTTCTATTCATTTATCTAAAATGTTTGCAAATGTTGGGACGTTATTCCTGAACTCCTTCTATTCGCTGTTCCATTTCGATGGAAATGAAATGAATTGTGGATGGAATTAGTCCTGTCTTTCTCAGGTCGGTAACTTACTGAAAATCAGTCGGTTGATGCTTTCAAATGTGGTTTAAACAGTCCCACCAAGAATTGCTGTCCCCTTTGACTTAGAATTACTTCCTTACTGAAGGGGTGCACCTTTTTCAATGATAAATGGAACTAGTGTAATTAAATGTTAAGGTGGTATAGTAATATTTACATAGTCCATCTTTATAATACATCCTGAACACATGCGATTTCATAAACTAATTATACTATTGTCGAAACCAAACTATTATTTCAAAACAATTTCCATCCCTATCAAGCAATGATGAATGGGGATAGTGTAGTTAAATATTAGTAAGATAAAATAACTTCGATATATTTTTTATGACTTCTGAACACATGAAACTTATCAACTGCATATTCTTGATAAAATAAAACTATCATTTCAAAATCAATTTCATCTGTTTTTAGTCCATGATAAATGGAGTGAGTGTAGTCGAATTTTGGTAAAAGGAAATAATATTTAAACCATTTTATTTGTGACATATCCTGAACACATATACTTTATAAACCACGTAAGAATAATAAAAAAACACCATTTCAAATTCTCTCCCATATCTTCAATGGTAAATTCGTATCAAGATAGAGAATAACCTAATTAACAAATGAATTCTATTTATATACATACACCAACAAATTAATTCACATGTATATGCATTGTCAAAGCCTTTTACATAGATGTACAAAATCTAAATAATTACCATCGTAGATATAAAAGATAAATATAAGGAGCAAACTAACACACACACTTACACACACGTCCATTACATAGGATTTAGTTATACGAAATATTGTCACTGAGGCTAATTCGTGTTATACTGTGAGGAAATATGTATATGTCTGTATATATATATATATATATATATAATATATATATATATATATATATATATATATAAATGACCACAATGGTGAGAAGTGCTTAATATTTTTATAGTGATTCATATCTTTGTAGCGCAATTGTAGAGAGAGAGAGAGAGAGAGAGAGAGAGAGAGAGAGAGAGAGAGAGAGAGAGAGAGAGAGAGAGATTTTATGAATTTTATGAAAGGAATTCCCATGGATGGTTAAACAGGTTTTATTAGCTTTTTACTTCACGAATATAAAACTTTGATGCTCTAATTGAAAATCTGTGCTTATACCGATAGATAGATACACAAATAGAGAGAGAGAGACAGACAAACCGATAGGTGGATAGACGGAGAGACAGATATACAGAAAGGTATACGAACAGACAGAAACACAAATAAACAGATAAAGAGTGAGATAGATAGACAGAGAGATATGCCAAGAAATGTCAGATAGGCAGAAGAACAAATAGACAGAGAGGAGAGAAAAATAGATAGAAAGAAATACGTATACAGACAGACGGACATATAGATAGATAGATAAGATAGATAGATAGATAGATAGATAATAGAGAGACAGAGCTCCGAAATTGATCAAATCCTATAAGTATTCAGCCAGTGGACTTTTGACATCTATGCAAAGTTACAAATAGGAACTCGGTTCCTCCCTTGTAATCTTTATAGATCTCATCCGCTTTCAAAAGCAATTCGGGTGACACTTTCACTTCTCTCTCTCTCTCTCATCTCTCCTCAGGTCTCTCGTCCTCTCAAAAATCTCTCTCTGTCTTTCTTTACCCCCACCCTCTCTCTCTCTCTCTCTCTCTCTCTCTCTCTCATGTCTCTCTTTTCCTGTCCTTTTTTTTCTCCTTTCTTTTTATGTTCTTTCTCTCTCTTCTTCCCTTTCTTTTTTTCTCTCTCGTCAGCTCTTTGTTTAGCATGGCATTATACATGGTTGCTTTTAACTCCTAACTTCTCTGTACACATAACATTTCAAAAGCAGGTCTGCACATTCACACTCACATACTAACGACATAAACACATGCCAATTGTAATAACAGATTTCGGTCCCCACCTGGGTCTCCCAATAATACCGACAGTGCCTTAATATCTGGGAATTTATGTAAATTGAATTAAATTTTCAATTACAGTTGACCCAACAAAGTGCTATAACAGCAAAAGTTTTATAGGGAAGGAAGCGACCAAATATTCTTTGATGCTTTGAAAAAAAAAGAGGAGTTTTTGCAGCAAATGATATTGAAAATAGACAATATTGATGAAAAAAGTATTGGAACGTGGTCATAACTTGTAAGTTATGTTTGCGATTTTATTTTAGTTCACTTTGCACTTTCCACTGTTTCCACGATTGGTTCTAAGTTTCAAATGAGAATAATTGTCAGCGTGACTGTGGGGTGATTTTATTACTTCTTCTCTATACACACGCATACAACACATACATACACACACACACAAACACAGACACACACCCATATATATATATATATATGGGTGTGTATATGAATAATTCACTTCAATGAAATTTCTCACAAGAGAAATTGGACTTGGACTGACAGTTCAGTGATTGCGAGATCGAAAGATTTCTCTTCACGAACTCTAATAGAATCTGCTGATATACAGCTTATTTCCAGCATTTATTTTGACCTTAGCCCTGGCATTTATCATTTGAACCCCTGTATTATTTATAGTAAAATGTTCAAAAATGACCTTAAAGATAAAATCACTGATTTAATTACTAATTAGTTACCTTATATATATTTTCTATGTATTTGCATGTTTAGTATATTTTTTTGAAAATGTTCACTTTGCTAGACTTTTTATTATTTACAAAAAGGAGATATATACTGAGTTGTTGTGCATTTATAAACATGTAATCAGCTTATTCTTTCCATATTCCTTTTTGGTGGTCAGTCTCTTTCCCTGTATAATCTTTTAATTGACTCTTCCCTGTTTCCGAGATATTGGGTATAATCTTTTGTAAAACCTCATAAATATTTACCGTTGTTTTGGTAGGTCCATTAATTCTTCAACTGTATTGGATTTCAGGTACATCTGTTCCCTCCTAATCTACATATGCTAATTATACGAGCCCTGCAAACCATTTTCATATTTCTATCAGCCTGCTAAGTAAAGGACAGTAAGTCGAAAGGCCTTGCAAACCACTCCATGTTTCACTTATCCCTTCGTGGCATTTGCCTTGATTTATACAGTCATTTCGTTCCATATCTTCGTGATTCAGTTATACATTAAAGACACTATATGCGACCCTCAAGAGCCTTTAATCTCCTCGTCTCAATTGGAATGACTGAGAATAACTTGTATATCAGTACGAGCCGCGGTTACTCAATTAATATTGCTTTCCTAAGTGTTTATCTAATTTGCCTTTTAGCTCAAAACCTTTCTGGTACATTATCTCGATATTATTCGCCCGGTCAGCAGGAGTGTATAATATCCTGAGGTAATATTGTGACCAGAAAAAAAAAAATTAGCATAAACAATCAAATGGGCTTGTTCCATATACAGCAAGAATTTCGAATTCAATTTCCACCCGCCAATATAGAGCTTTCGGAAGCTAATAATGTAAATAAACCTCTGTTGCCATTTTATGATGCCGGGTTCAAACTGGCCTGTTTTTCATAAACTTCAAAAGTTCATGCGAAGTGAAGTTGGGATGCATTACTACACCTAAAACAATTCGGCCTGTATGTAAATCTTTCATTTAAATGGTTATTCGTGTTTCATTAATTTATCAGTTTAGTTTATTCATTTTTCTAATAACTGATCTCTTCTTTCTGCACTTCCTATTATCTTTTGTAACCTCTTTCAAATGAACGCCATATTCTTCGGACGCTGGAATTTCAAGTCAATAGCCCCAGTGGAATTGTAAACTATGGATAGGGATTTTTCTTCTGAATAATAATAATAATAATAATAATAATAATAATAATAATAATAATAATAATAATAATAATAATAATAATAATAATAATAATAATAATAATAATGCGCCTTAGTCAACATACAAAAAGGCAAAGTAACGAGACTGAAGGGATAAAAGCTACCATATGGGGAGCAACATCAAACACAAATAGATGAGACAGGATACAAATACCTGGGAATAATGGAAGAAGGGGAAGAAGGGGATATAAAACACCAAGAGATGAAGGACACGATCAGGAAAGAATATATGCAGAGACTCAAGGCGAAACTCAAGTCAAAACTCACGCCGGAAATATGATAAAAGCCATAAACACATGGGCAGTGCCAGTAATCAGATACAGCGCAGGAATAGTGGAATGGACGAAGGCAGAACTCCGCAGCATAGATCAGAAAACGAGGAAACGTATGACAATACACAAAGCACTACACCCAAGAGCAAATACGGACAGACTATACATAACACGAAAGGAAGGAGGGAGAGGACTACTAAGTATAGAGGACTGCGTCAACACCGAGAACAGAGCACTGGGGCAATATCTGAAAACCAGTGAAGACGAGTGGCTAAAGAGTGCATGGGAAGAAGGACTAATAAAAGTAGACGAAGACCCAGAAATATACAGAGACAGGAGAATGACAGACAGAACAGAGGACCTGCACAACAAACCAATGCACGGACAATACATGAGACAGACTAAAGAACTAGCCAGCGATGACACATGGCAATGGCTACAGAGGGGAGAGCTCAAGAAGGAAACTGAAGGAATGATCAACAGCGGCACAAGATCAGGCCCTAAGAACCACATATGTCCAAAGAACGATAGATGGAAATAATATCTCTCCCATATGCAGGAAGTGCAATACGAAAAACGAGACCATAAACCACATAGCAAGCGAATGTCCGGCACTTGCACAGAACCAGTACAAAAAGAGGCATGATTCAGTGGCACAAGCCACTAATCATGCCTCCACTGGAGGCCTGTGCAAGAAACACTAGCTACCTTGGCAGATAATAAGTGGTACGAGCACCAACCTGAAGGAGTGATAGAAACGATCAGGCAAAGATCCTCTGGGTACTATAGTATCAGAACAGATAGGGTGATACGTTGCAAATAGACCAGACGTGACGTTGATTGACAAATCAAGAAGAAAGTATCACTCATTGATGTCGCAATACCATGGGACACCAGAGTTTGAAGAGAGAGAAAGGGAAAAATGGATAAGTATCAAGACCTGAAAATAGAAATAAGAAGGATATGGGATATGCCAGTGGAAATTGTACCCATAATCATAGGAACAACTATTCACGATCCCAAAATCCCTGAAAAGGAATCTGCAAAAAATAGCCGAAGTAGCTCCAGGACTCATGCAGAAGAGTGTGATCCTAGAAACGGCGCACATAGTAAGAAGAGTGATATACTCCTAAGGAGGCAGGATGCAACCCGGAACCCCACACTATAAATACCACCCACACTCGATCGAATTGGAGGACTGTGATAAACAAAAAGAAAAATAGTAATCAATAATAATAATAATAAAAATAATAATAATAATAATAATAATAATAATAATAATAATAATAATAATGATAATGGAAAATGTAGTAACAATAAAGATAATAAGAATAATTCAATAATGATACTAATAATAAATTATAATACTAATTAGTAATAGTAATGAAATACTTAATTTTTTTATATGTCTTAGATACCGATGTTACATAGACACAGAATTATGGGTCGTCACTTAATAAAAAAATGTAAGTATTGCAAAAAATTGTAAAAATCAAATATATAGTAAAAAATAGCTACCTGCCCACCATAAGCTACTGTGATTAAATAATCATGAGATTAATAATAAATATTGAAAAAAATTGTATCAAATATATAGTATATATAGCGTATTCGAATATGTTACGGTGATTAAAAAATATTGGATAAATAATAATTAAAAAATTAAAAAACAGATATAAATCAATAGTTTACTGAAATAGTATCCATCCATTGAGATCTGTTTGCAGCTACCAGCTATACTCGCCGCCGACTTTCATATAAGATTGCTCCAACTTTCTAAGCCTTGAGGCTGTTCCATCAAATCGAGTTGGTTTTCCCTCATCTGGGCCTGAAGGCGCCTTTGCCAGCTTTGATTGGATTAAGAGATGGCGTTGCCGCAAATAACTGACCACTAATTGCATTTTTTCTCCCCAATAATTGGATAATGACGAGGGCTGTGATTTTGCAGAGCGAGTGACATCGAGCGGGTGATTTTCAGAGATGGTTACGGAATTTCGCGGACGTCCGTGAGAAGATATATATATATATATATATATATATATATATATATATATATATATATATATACACATATATATATATGTATATGTATATATACATATATATATATATAGATAGTTATATAAACATGTATTTATATATATATATATAAATATATATATATATATATATATATATATACTAATATATGCATATGTATACATATGTATGTATGTATATAAATATATATGTATATGTATGCATATGTATATGTATATATGTATAAAGTACATATACGTAGATATTATATATGTATATATTTATTTATATATATGAAATCTCCAAAGATTAGAAATGAATATCTAACGTATATATATATATATATATATATTATATATATGTATATATATATATATTTTATATATATATACACACACACACAGCACACACACACACATATATATATATTATTATTATATATATATTATATAAATATTTGCATATATACAGTTATATAAACATGTATATATATATATATATATATATATATATATATATATATATATATATATATATATATATATAGTATATATATATACACACTTACATATGCAATATGTATACATATGTATGTATGTAATATAAATTCAATATATGTATAAAGTACTATATACGTATATACGTAGATATTATATATGTATATATTTATGTATATATATAAAATCTCCAAAGATTAGAAATGAATTTCTAACGTTTGAAACCCATTCAATTCGCAAGCAAACATTAAGTTCTT
>NC_087204.1:34729206-34769206 GCF_015104395.2 Macrobrachium nipponense | reverse complement strand
AGGGTTAAGGGACAAATTCATTTAGCCATCCATAATAATTTTTTATAATAATCTCTCTCTCTCTCTCTCTCTCTCAGGTCTCTCGTCTCTCTCTCGTCTCTCCTCTCTCTCTCTCTCTTGCTATGGAATATGGGATTTTAAAGGAAATAAATCTATTAAGTCCTCCATACAAATTTTTGCCATAAATTTCTCTCTCTCTCTCTCTCTCACTCTCTCTCTCTTTATAGGTATGGAGCTTATCTGCACAAGCCTTTTTTCTATTATTTATTGATTTGATTATTTTATTCATGTTTTAATTATATATTTTAATTATGCAATTATTTATTTTTCAATTAATTTATCTAAAATGTTTGCAAATGTTGGGACGCTATTCCTAAACTCTTTCTATTCGTCTGTCCCATTTCGATGGAATGGAATGAATTGTTGGATGGAATTAGTCCCCTGTCTTTCTCAGGGGGTCGGTAACTTACTGAAAATCAGTCGGTTGAATGCTTTCAAAAGAGTTTTAAACAGTCCACCAGGAAATTGCTGTCCCCTTTGACTTAGAATTACTTCCTTACTGAAGTTGCAACCTTTTTCATGATAAATGGAACTAGTGTAATTAATGTTAATGGTGGTATAGTATAATTACATAGTCATCTTTATAATACATCCTGAACACATGCGATTTCATAAACTAATTACTAATTGTTAAAGACAAAACCATTATTTCAAAATAATTTCCATCCCTATCAAGCAATGTAAATGGGGATAGTGTAGTTAAATATTAGTAAGATAAAATAACATCGACATAGTTTTTTTATGACTTATGAAACACATGCAACTTATCAACTGCATATTCTTTGATAAAATAAAACTATCATTTCAAAAATCAATTTCATCTCTTTTTTAGTCTATGATAAATGGAGTGAGTGTAGTCGAATTTTGGTAAAAGGAAATAATATTTAAACCATTTTATTTATGACATATCCTGAACACATGTAACTTATAAACCACGTGATATTAATAAAAAACAAAAATACTATTTCAAATTCTCTCCCATATCTTCAATGGCAAATTCGTATCAGAGAGACTAACCTAAAAAAAAAAACAATTAACAAATGATTCTATTTGATATACATACACACAAATATTAATTCACACGTATATGAATTAATTATAAAACCTTTTACATAAATGTACAAAATGTAAATAATTTACATCGTAGATGTATAAATAAATATAAGACAACTAACACTACACACACACACATACACACCACGTCCATTACATAGGATTTAGTATACGAAATATTGTCCTAGAGGGCTAATTCATGTTATATTGTGAGCAAATATATATATGTATATATATATATATATATATATATATATATATATATATTATATAAATAATATATATATAATGACCACAATGGTGAGAAGTGCTTATATTTTTTATAGTGATTCATATCTTTTGTAGCGCAATGTAGAGAGAGAGAGAGATGAGAGAGAGAGAGAGAGAGGCGAGAGAGGAGAGAGAGAGAGAGAGAATGTTCATCAATAAATTTCTCACGAACGGCTAAATTTTAAGTTATAACCTTAGGCACATAATACTCACGAGAGAGAGAGAGAGAGAGAGAGAGAGAGAGAGAGGGAGAGAGAGAGAATTTCATGAAAGGAATTCCCATGGATGGTTAAACAGTTTTATTAGCTTTTTACCTCACGAATATAAAACTTTGGTGCTCTCATTGAAAATCGTGCTTATACCGATAGATAGATACACAAATAGAGAGAAAGAGAGCAGACCAACCGATAGGTGGATAGACGGAGAGACAGATATACAGAAAGGTATACGAACAGACAGAAACACAAATAAACAGATAAAGAGTGATATCGATAGACAGAGAGATATGCCAAGAATACACAGAGACAGAAAAACAAATAGACAGAGAGGTAGAAAAATAGATAGATAGATAGATATATAAAAATATACGTATACAGACAGACGGACATATAGATAGATAGATAGATAGATATATGATAGATAGATAAGGAGACAGAGCTCCGAAATTGATCAAATCCTAATATTTCAGCCAGTGGACTTTTTGACATCTATGCAAAGTTAACAAATATGGAACTAAGTTCCTCCCTTTTAATCTTTATAGATCTCATCCGCTTTCAAAAGCATTCGGTGACACTTTCACCTTCTCTCTCTCTCTCTCTCTCTCTCCCTCTCTCTCTCTCTTCTCTCTCTCTCGATTCGAAGCAGGGTTTTTATTGTCGCTAAGGATAACACAACCAGTAATTTCATTACGTAATCCGATTACAACGGGTTGGTGTTGTTGTCAAAAATGTCTCTCTCTCTCTCTCTCTCTTTCTCTCTCGTCTCTCTCTCTCTCTCTCTCTCTCTCTTTCTTCTCTCTCACTCTCTGTC
Source organism: Macrobrachium nipponense (assembly GCF_015104395.2). Taxonomy (NCBI): domain Eukaryota; kingdom Metazoa; phylum Arthropoda; class Malacostraca; order Decapoda; family Palaemonidae; genus Macrobrachium; species Macrobrachium nipponense. The sequence goes on along the minus strand of NC_087204.1, from coordinate 34,766,794 downwards.
TTTCTTTACCCCATCCTCTCTCTCTCTCTCTCTCTCTCTCTCTCTCTCTCTCTGTTCCCCATTTCCTTCTCTCTCTCTCTCTCTCTCTCTCTCCCTCTCTCTCTCTCTCTTTCCCTTTTTTTTTTCCTTTTTATGTTTTTTCTCTCTCTTCTTCCTTTCTTTCTTTTTTCTTTTTCTCTCTCGGGTCGTCAGCCTTTGTTTAGCATGGCATTATACATGGTTGCTTTTACTCCTAACTTCTCTGTACCATAACTTTCAAAAGCAGGTCACACATTCACACTCACATACGAACACATAAACACCTGCCAATTGTAATAACAGATTTCGGTCCCCACCTGGGTCTCCCTCCCAATAATACCGACAGTGCCTTAAATCCCGAATTTAATTTGTTAAATTGAATTAAATTTTCAATTACAGTTGACCCAACAAAGTGCTTATAACAGCAAAAGTTTTATAGGGAAGGATGCGACCAAATAGTCTTTGATGCTTTGAATAAAAAAGAGGATATTTGCAGCAAAGAATGATATTGAAAATAGACAATATTGACGAAAAAAGCGTATTGGAACGTGGTCATAACTTGTAAGTTATGTTTGCGATTTTATTTCAGTTCACTTGCACTTTCCACGATTTGTTCTAAGTTTTTTAAATGAGAATAATTGTTAGCGTGACTGTGGGATGATTTTATACTTACTCCTATACACACACACATACAAACACACACACAAACACACAAACACATACATATATATATATAATGTGTGTGTATATGAATAATTCACTTCAATGAAATTTCTCACAAGAGAAATTGGACTTGGACTGACAGTTCAGTGATTGCAAGATCGAAGATTTCTCTTTCACGAACTCAAATAGAATCTGCTGATATCAGCTTATTTCGCCAGCATTTATTTTGACCTTAGCCCCTGGCATTTATCATTTGAACCCCTGTATTATTTATATAGTAAATGTTCAAAAATGACCTTAAAGATCACTGATTTACTACTAATTAGTTACCTTATATATATTTTCTATGTATTTGCATGTTTAGTATATTTTTTTGGAAATGTTGACTTTGCTAGACTTTTTATTATTTACAAAAAGGAGATATATACCGAGTTGTTGTACATTTATAAACATGTAAGCAGCTTATCCTTTCCATTATCCCTTTTTGTGGTCAGTCTCTTTCCCTGTATAATCTTTTAATTGACTCTTCCCTGTTTTCCGAGATATTGGGTATAATCTTTTGTAACAACCTCATAAAATATTTACCCTTGTTTTGGTAGGTCCATTAATTCTTCAACTGTAATTGGATTTCAGGTACAAAAAAAAAATCTGGTCCCTCCAAATCTACATATTCTAATTATACGAGCCCTGCAAACCATTTTCATATTTCTATCAGCCTGCTAAGTAAAGGACAGTAAGTCGAAAGGCCTTGCAAACCACTCCATGTTTCACTTATCCCTTCGTGGCATTTGCCTTGATTTATACAGTCATTCGTTCCATATCTTCGTGATTCAGTTATACATTTAAAGGCTCTATATGCGACACTGAAGAACCTTTTAATCTCCTCGTCTCATTTGGAATGACTGAGAATAAACTTGTATATCAGTACGAGCCGCGGTTACTCTATTAATATTGCTTTCCTAAGTGTTTATCTAATTTGCCTTTTAGCTCAAAACTTTTCTGGTACATTATCTCGATATTATTCGCACCGGTCAGCAGGAGTGTATAATATCCTGAGGTAATATTGTGACCAGAAAAAAAAATTAGCATAAACAAATCAGATGGGGCTTGTTCCATATACAGCAAAGAATTTCGAATTCAATTTTCCACCCGCCAATATAGAGCTTTTCGGAAGCTAATAATGTAAATAAACCTCTGTTGCCATTTTATGATGCCGGGTTCAAATGGCCTGTTTTTCATAAACTTCAAAAGTTCATGCGAAGTGAAGTTTGCGAAAAAAATGCATTACTGAAAAAAAACCCTAAAACAATTCGGCCTGTAATGTAATCGTTTCATTTAAATGGTATCCGTGTTTCATTAATTTATCAGTTTAGTTTTTTATTTTTCTAATAACTGATCTCTTCTTTCTGCACTTCCTATTATCTGTTGTAACTCTTTCAAATGAACGCCATATTCTTCGGACGCTGGACTTTCAAGTCAATAGCCCCAGTGGAATTGTTATCTTATGGATAGAGATTTTTCTTCTGAATAATAATAATAATAATAATAATATAATACTAATAAATAATAATAATAATAATAATAATAATAATAATATAATAAAATCTGTTTTAACACTTATAACTGAATTAGAAAAAATTATATGTTATTAGAATAAAAAATAAATGATCAATTTAATAGAAAAAATGTATAATAATGAGTTTGGTTTATAAAATAAAAACCCGGAGATTTGCTTTAGGGTTAAATGCAATTGCATCTTCGCTTGAAGATTCGAGGTTCCAATTATACTACATCCTCAGGGGGAGGCTGTTGCACAGCCCACCGGCGTGAGGATTGAAGGACCTCTGGCCAAGGCAAAGCCCATTTTATTAATTCAAATATTGGTGTTCCTGCTGCTCGGCAAATCTGTCGCTCTCTCCAGGCGACCACGAGAAACATCCCACAAGCCCCCTTACCCCACCCCGCCCCCCCCCTCTATAGGGAATCACGAAATCACAAGCATCAAAAGGACGTGTGTTCCTTTTAAAGTTTAAATTCGATAAATTGAAGTCCTTCGTAGGCACCGCGGAGCGGTCTCCAAAAGCTCTGGTAAGGAGATTGATCGACGCCCTCCGTTGAATATTGTGCATGAATTCATGGCGCTTCGGAAGGAAATTGGTTTGACGATGTGGATTCAACTTTCTCGGATTTAACCTTCTATTTTATCCTTTCTCAGGTGGAGAGAAAGCGGAGGCTGGAGAGAGTTTGGAGGGAGAAATTGGGAGAGTACTGGTGGGCCTGAGAGATTATGGTTCGTAGTTATGATTCAGATCTGTCTGAATATTCAAATGGAAGAATTGCTAAGTTACGGACATGCTGGGGCATACATACAGACTCACACACACACACTACACACACACACACAAACACACAACACACTATATGTATTCACGTATATAGTATATGTGTATGAAGATACTACATACATATATATGTATATATAATATATATATATATATATATATATATATATATATATATATCTATATATACACACACACACACATACACACACACACACACACACACACACATATATATATATATATATACATACATATAGAACTATCCTGGTAATAAAACGAAAGTAATTACATTTCCAGTATTTCATTTCCCTTCGTGCTGTAACTTTGTTAATATCTATCTATCTATCTATCTATCTATCTATATATATATATTATATATAACATATATATATATATATATATATATATATATATATATATATATATATATGTAAGTGGGGAGATTCCCGCATTATTCATTTGGTAAAAGTGTAGCTCGAACGTGTAGATACTAACACACACATTTGAGACTATTACCTAACGCACGGCACCTCATCAAAGCGATCTTACTCCTCCTCAAAGAAGAGAAAGAATTGGCATCGCACCCAGACCATTCAAGCTTGTAGCAAGTGACGAGAATCTGAGAGAGAATCTAAAAGCGAATCTAAATTTCGGGACAGGAATTCAGGGGAGGAGACAGGACCAAAGGAATCTTCCCTTCGTCTGATTGAGGAGGAAGGGAGGCCACTTGACTGCTTGAGAGAGGTCGTGATCAATGACTGGTGGGGTCATCTAGGGTCAGCTAATCTCCTGCCTCTATTTTTGGCCTAAAGGCTTCTCTCTCTCTCTCTCTCTCTCTCTCTCTCTCTCTCTCTCTCTCTTTCTCCTGTTGTTGGGGAATATTGGGGAGGTGATAAAAAAAGCCTCAGAAAGGGTTGGAAATTGGAGATTTGTAATATTGAGAGATCTTGTGGGAAGTGTATTGTTTGCTATACATACATTAATATAACATGTATATATGTACGCATATATATATATATATATATATATATATATGTATATATATATAATACATATATATATAAATATATATATATATGTATATATATATATATATATATATATATATACACACACACACACACACACACACATATATATATATATATATATATATATATATATATATATATACATTCATATCTCTATCTATCTATCTCACTGTAGAGTATATCTGCATATCTATATATCACATACACCGAGATATATATATATATATATATATATATATATATATATATATCACACACACATATATATTCATCACACACACGCACACACATGTATACATTCATACACACACACACATATTTATATATATATATATATATATATATATATATATATATATAAACAGACAAATGTATTATCGAGAAAAACTTCCCCTTCTTGGTTAAGCATATATGAAAATATATTAATTCCGAGGTAGAGCGAATTAGATATCAAGGACATTGTAGCTCGATATATATATATATATATATATATATATATATATATATATATATATATATATATATATATATATATATATATATATATATATGTGAATAAACTGACATACAAAAACATATAATTATATATATATATATATATGTAATGTAGTAAAAGGGTATATATAAACTAAAGTATTCTAGTCTGTAAGTAAATGTGCTTGTATATTATAAATTTGGAAACTTTCAAGCGAGGAAAATAAAATATGAAATATTTTTCACACAAACATGTATATATATATATATATATATATATATATATATACATATAATATATCTATATATATATATATTATAGGTGTGTGTGTGTGTGTGTGTGTGTGTGTGTGTGTGTGTGTGTGTGTATGTATATGTCATTGTATTTTCCTTGGTAACAAGTTTCCATAGTTGTAACGTACAAACCACAATCACTTGAGACAAGAGTACTTCAGTTAACAAAACTTAAATCACCACAATTAATATTGATTTCTCCCTCATCACTACAGAGTCAGGTCCTAGGATGCCGAGTCTGCATAATGTGATGCAGCGTAGGATCGCAGGACTCACCCAGGACTCCTTAGGACTCAAAACTCAGGACTCAGGGGTCAGGAGTTTATACGACCCTCTCGAAAACGTGCGAGCGATCGTAAAATTTGACGCATGGACTCATTACTTTCGGTAAAAGGTTCGCTGGCTGAATTTCTTACCGAGGGAAAACTCAGAATCGAGTCTGCTCTCAAGGTGGGGAGAGAGAATAATATGATGTAGCTGATACGAAATATGTTTATTTTCTGAGGTGAAGGAGCGTCTTACGAAGTATTCTTTGTGTCAGGTACGCCCACGTGAAAATGGTTCTGATTATTATCGTTATTAATATTATTAAGTATATATACATAAATATACACACACATATATAATATACACATATATACACATACATACATATATATATATATATATATATATATATATATATATATGTATATATATACATATACATACATATATATATATATATATATATTATATATATATATATATATATATATATATATATATATATATATATATATTTTACAACAAACAAAATCCTCCATGTTTATGCAAAATATACTGAGTACGCTACCTCACAATATTATACTCCTTACATAACACTATCTCTTCAATAGAAACGAATTAGTCAATAAAAGTCGCTATAAACTCTGTATATTTAATACAAAAAAACCTGAATTTATCGTCTCCCTGTAAATGCTTTAGAGAATTAAACATAATTATTAATATAGTTCCCTCGGCGAAAATAATCTTTCGGTGGCATAGAGGCTAATGTATGACTGGCGGGTAGTAAAATGAATTAAAGTCACTTCTTATGAATACTGGTGCTTGCTTTCTCTCTCTCTCTCTCTCTCTCTCTCTCTCTCTCTCTCTCTCTCTCTCTCTCTCTCTATGTATAGTCATAAATGTGTAAGTATTATAAAAGCGTAGAATTCCTTAATGGTTAAAAAATACTATTCTCTCTCTCTCTCTCTCTCTCTCCACACCATAATCTACAGTCTTGCGATCCATGAGTAAGATTATATCATAAATAGTTCACATAAAACTTATTTACACACATACAAACACACACACACACGCACACGCACAACGCACACCCACACACACACACATATATATATAGATATATATAGATTATATATAGATATATATATAGATATATATATATATATATATATATATATCTATATATATATATATCTACAATCGTAGCAAAACGTCGAAGAAAAATTACACTCGGTTTTTCATTTGACTTGAAATAATATAATTTGGCAACAAGTCTAATTTAATTAAAAAATTCTACATCGTATTGCATTCTGGTATTGAATAATAAAGTTTATTGTAATGTAATGAAGGTACTGTTTAAATCTGTTTGTGTTTTAATACCAGGCAGAAGTAACTAAGTCTTAATCTCCTTTAGTTTTGCTTATGATCATGTTATTTTATTCTTCATTTTCAGTGAGTATGTCAGATAGTTTTTAAAATTTTTCTAAATCCTTTTGTTTGTTTATGATAAGTCTATCTCGTCCTATGCTCAATTTCCTATGCGAATTCTAGATGGTAGTTTTTAATAGCTATCGCTATTTCCTCCTATAAACTGAAAAAGTTTGACCATTGGAGCAATAATATCAAACTTTAATAGTTTTGTTAAAAAAACTAATCAGATCTCGACCTTATCTTTACAACAAACTATTTACAACTCCCGTAGCGGGGTAGCACCATCAGTGCACCTCACGCTGTGCACCGTAGGCATTTCTAAAGGTTCTTTGCAGCGTCTCTTTGGCCCTTAGCAGCAATCCCTATCATTCCTTTGACTGTACCTCCGGTCATATTCTCTTTCCTCCATCTCGCTATCCACTTCTTCTCTCTCTCTCTCTCTCTCTCTCTCTCTCTCTCTCTCTCTCTCTCTCGTGTATACCAACATGAATACATTTTACAGATAGGACAGTCTCTTCTCTCTTTCTCTCTCGTATATCTAAATACACACAATTTTACATAAAAAGAAGAGACTCTCTCTCTCTCTCTCTCTCTCTCTCTCTCTCTCTCAAACCTTTTTACTCTCAATTTTCCTTTGAGCGCTGAATGACCACATCATCATCATAGGCCCCAGCGCTTGGCCTTTGGCCTCTGGCCTGAATTCTATGTCCCAGCTCCAAACTATTAAGAACATCTCTTTAGCCCAAATCTCTTTAATCTAATAAGATCTAGCCCGCCTTTCCAATTAACGGGAACACGGTAAACTCATCTGATCCCGGGAAATCCGCGCTGGATTAAAACAGAAAGAAAAACAATTAAACTTTTCTCATTCGTTCGAATAGAAGAGGAATTTTGAGACATTTTAAAAAACATTAGCATTTCCTGGTCTATAAAGGCTCCCCCTTTAAATACGTTTTGATTATAGGCACTGCTGATTTTATTATCAAGCGGTAATTATTATTTATCATTTGAGTGGTTTGGTACTTTTAAGGAGACGTCTAATCACGAAATACATTTTTTCGTTCCAGTGTTCAAAAAATAAGTTTAACTAATGTCAGAGCCTAATTGTGATTGCGGTATGCAATAATTTTAATTTTAACTGTTAAAAAGATATTTGTTTGTCTGATTCAGTAGAGATTAGTATTCCTAATACACCAACCATTACTATTATTATTATATTATTATTAGAAAGAGCCATGATTTTTAGATAAACATATTTACTATCGGTGTTTCTCGGCAATTATTATTATTATTATTATTATTATTAATTATTATTATTATTATTATTATTATTATTATTCAAAACTTTCACAATGATGAAACTAAACGTACATTTAGGAAATATACTTGGGTATATATACATATGCATATATATATATATATATATATATATATATATATATATATATATATATATATATATATGATACTTAGCCGAATATTGATAAAATATTCCTTATGATAAATTTCCAATACTCATTGTAGCTAGTCTTTACAAATGATAAGCAAAACCGTTCAAACTTGACTAACGTCTACTGGAACCTCGCAGGATAGTGACGAACGTTAACTCTGATCGTTCACAAAACATTAACCAACAAAGAGGATTATTTTGATTTATATTTTGACATTAGTGAGCCTTAAGCGACTTCCCTGAATTCACATCAAATTATGACCCTATTATGAGTGAACGAGAAATAAAATCCTTTATGAGCGGTTTTCTTTCTGCCACGTAAATCTCGGGTTTATCTGGAAAGGAATGTCTGTCTGTCTGTCTGTCTGTCTGTCTGTCTCGAGTATGCCAACATAGATACTTAAATTTATAGAAAGCTAAGTCTTCACTTTCTCTCTCTCTCTCTCTCTCTCTCTCTCTTTCGTGTATACCAACATGAACATAATTTTACAGAAAGAACAGTCCTCTCTCTCTCTCTCTCTCTCTCTCTCTGTCGTGTATACCAACATGAACACATAGTTTTACAGATAGGACAGTCTCTCTCTCTCTCTCTCTCTCTCTCTCTCTCCCTAACCCCTCTCTCTCTCTCCCCTCTCTCTCCCTCCTTTCTCTCCCCCCTCTCGTATATCTAAATACACACTTTTACATAAAAAGAAGAAACATCGCTCTCTCTCTCTCTCGTGTATATCTAAATACACACACTTTTACATAAAAAGAAGAAACTCTCTCTCTCTCTCTCGTGTATTTCTAAATACACACACTTTTACATAAAAAGAAGAAACTCGCTCTCTCTCTCTCTCGTGTATATCTAAATACACACACTTTTACATAAAAAGAAGAAACTCTCTCTCTCTCTCTTTTGAATAGAATCTATGTTGTGCTCATTTACGTAATTTACATCACCCTTTTTCATTTACTCGGAAAATCCAAGCGACAATTCCACGTCTCTTGAGAACATTTGTCGTTCACGAGCTCTTTCCACTCACAAAAATGGCAAGAAAACATTTACTTTGTTTAACGAATGACTCCTGTTTTCCTCTCACCTTCCCCTCTCTTTAATTGGCTCATTCTTTTCCTTCAATAAAAATCTACAGTATCGGGTTTATTTAGTTTAGGATGAAAATAAATTTCATAACTCAATTTGGACCTTAAATGAATTAGGTATCTTATTCAGATTATGACTTATTTCCGTAATAGGTTTGACAGGTAAATATCATAGAATTTTGCTATAATTTTAATAAAATCTTATCCTTAAATAAAGAGTAAAAAATGCGCCGAAGTTTCTTCGACGCAATCAAGTTTTCTGTATAGGGTATAATCCTGTATGAAACTCTCAGCAGCGGCCCATGAAACTTTCAGCCACGGCCCGGTGGTTTTTTTGTTGTTGGCACCAATAGCAGTGCCAGACGCATGATTGTGTATAACTTTAACCTTAAATAGAATAAAAACTATTGAGTCTAGAGGGCTGCAATTTGGTACGTTTGATGATTGGAGGGTGGATGATCAACATACCAATTTGCAGCCCTCTAGCCTCAGTAATTTTTAAGATCTGAGGGAGGACAGACAAAGTGCAGACGGACAGACGAAGCTATCTCAATAGTTTTCTTTTACAGAAAACTAAAAGTCTACAGTGTAGAGTTTATTTAGTTAAGCGAAAGTAGGTTTTATCCCTCACTTTGGACATTAAGTAAGCTAGATATTCTAATTATAATGTTACTTACTTAAGTAAAGCGAGAAATCCAAGGTAGATTTCGTAAGTATTTTTCTATTATTTTAATACCTTTTTTTACCTTAAATAACAATGTATTGTATAGGGTTTATTTAGTTTAGGGATGAAAAGACGTTTAACCTCCTTATGTGGACTTCAAATAAGGTAGATATCTAACTGATATTGTTACTTAAATAAAATGAATTAGACAAGTAAATTTAAAACGAATTTTTCTATGAATTTATGATTTTTTTCTTTAAATAAAACTCTAATGTACACAACACATACACACACACCACACTTTACATATATATATTATATATATACTATACACACACACCACACACACACAACATATATAATATATATATATATATATAGAGAGAGAGAGAGAGAGAGAGAGAGAGGGGAGAGAGAGGTCTCTTCCGTATTTGTCTCTTGTTGTTAAGCTGCTGCTATTCATCTTGTTCTCTCGAATATTTCCATCTAGTAGAGAGAGAGAGAGAGAGAGAGAGCAGAGAGAATTAGCATAATATCCTCCTAACCCTCCTTCCTTCAATATTTTCCGCTACAACAGCCTATGACGGCAAATTTCTATATTATTATTTTTATTATTATTATTATTATTATTATTATTATTATTATTATTATTCGGACGAGAGAACCCTATTCATGTGGAACAAGCCTGAAGGGGCCACTAACTGTGAATTGAAGCTTCCAAAGAAATAACAGAAGGAAATAGGAAAAAGGGGGAAAAAAAGAGACCAGTTATTAGAAAGTAGAAAATAAGTTAACAAATTGATAAATAAATAGATGAAAGTTTACGGAAATTAAAATGATCTAATTAAAGGGAGAGGTTAATGTTAATGTTAATATTAACGTTGAAGTAGACCAGTTATTACAAAGATAAAGACTAATTTAATAAATCGATCAATAAGTAGATAAAAATGCAAGCAAATTATTATTATATAATAAAAGGGAGAGATTAATGTTAAACGTTGAATTTAACATGAATGTTGAATGGTGTTATTTACTAAGATTCATGATAAATGATTAAGATAATAAGATTAACAAAGGTAACATATATCGGGTGAAAAGAGAATGTTAATGTTGAATTTAACGGGAATGTTGAACAACATTCTTCTTTCCGATGGTATAAAGTAAATGTGGAATTTGGGTTAGGAAGATGGTTAGAAATTCTATTGAAGGAAAATAAGATGAGTTTTGAAAGTTTTCAAACTCTAACACTCGTTTTCTCCACTTTTTGAAAATGTGGTGAAAATGGGTTTTTAGCGTTGGAAGCCTCAATTATTACCAGGCGTGCTCCGACTTCCCAACTTACTCGGGGCGCTCGGTAATATACATACGGTCAAATAGCGTGTTGTTTCACCAACGAACATTAAAATAAATACGCTATATTTCATTAGAAATAATTGTTCTGCACTGTGTAACATGCACATTATTTATTTTTTATATTTTTATTCTGATAAATAAATCATAAATATCCTATCCTAAAATTCCTGTATCTTTAACTCAAAGCGAAACACCATCTTCAGACCTTTTCATGCTTTTCCATAGGGGTTTCCTAACCGCCAACAAGAACAACAAGCACAACAACAACAACAATAACGACAACATAATGGTTCGTAGGCTTACTCCCCGAGTAAGCGATAAAAGTATTAAAATGACGAAGTCTGCATATCTGGGGTCGAAACCCAATGTTTACACTTGGACGAATACGTCGACAGACAGCGAGGTCTCTGTGGCCCCTAGACGTTTATTCAGTCTGACCTTCGGGTAAACGAAAATATTCCCGATCCTGAGGTGCGACCTATAATATGCTATGCATAGACTTTCTTCGTTTAATACAGCGTCGCCAGAGTTTTGGGAAAGATGAATTTGTGTTAGGAAAAATGATTATAATTCTTAGATATGTTAAAATTATTTTCATAACTTCAGTGAGAGGTACAGACACCTCTGAGATGTTAAGGATGTATTGTAAAGATAGATGTATAAAATAATGAATAATTGATTTTGAATTCGCAAGCAAATGGAAATTATGGATAGAAGTACTGTTGACCAATTTTCTCACTAACAGGAACTGAATTCCGTTAATGATGTTATATATTCATTTCATTATTAACCTTTTATCTAAGTTTTCTCGTGAGAAATGAAAAATGTTCATTTATATCACTAAAACCCATATATATATATATATATATATATATAAATATATATATATATATATATATATATATATATAAATAAATATATTATATATGTAGAGAGAGAGAGAGAGAGAAAGGAGAGAGAGAGAGAGAGAGAGAGAAATCCTTATACCCGATACATTGTGGAAAAAACAAAATTATCTACATTATTTCACCAGTATTCACAAAGCTGTAAAAATAAATGTCAACACAAAATGTTTTATCGTTCATTGCTGGCTAATTTTATCAAAATAAAATATAAACAAGCACAGTAAATAAACGTGTAGAGGTTTGTAAATCCTGGAGAGAGAGAGAGATGACAAAGTATTTAAAACATTCCTTGGTTTTAGGAATTTTCAATTGATGTAAGTCTTCTCATGAGAGAGAGAGAGAGAGAGAGAGACGAAATGTTTATTATTAAAAGGTCCAAATACCCTCCTCAACATTTTCAAAGCTTTGAATTGCATTGCATTTTGGGAAATATATCTGTCGTATTTTGATATCAGTGTCTAATTATGCTAATAGTTTGACCAGCATAATTCCGTATTGGCATAACAGAATACCTGTCATTACCATTAAAATTAATTGTAATGAAATTTCACTCCCCTACCCGGGCCCCGCGTTGGACAAAGTCGATCTACATAACCACAGGAAATTTCTGTATTTTGTATTTTGATTCCTTTTTCCAGGTTCCTGTTATATAAATATTCCTGATGTGTTTGATGGGACTGTTCTTTATAAATGATTCTGGTGTTGCTGTATTTTGGCATCGTTCTTAAAAACATGAATGAAAAACTGTACAAAAACTAACTAACATTTATATATATAATTTTTCATCACTGGTTATAAGGAATATTAACATGATTTTAATTTCAGTAATTTCTTGTTCAATATTTTGGAAAATATTTTACATGGTATTATTCCCTCTCAGTGAAATTTTCCTTTCCAAGTAAATAGGAAACAAAGGTTGAAAATGAGGAACGCACAAATTAGTTGAATATTTAAGTCCTATCAAGTTAACAGATTAGATGAACACTCACTCACGCACACACATATATATTAAATATATACATACATATGTATATGTAAATAAATACTATATATACATATATATACATGTATATATGTAAGTATATATATATATATATATATATATATAGTATATATTATATATAGTATATATATATATATACACACACACACACACACACCACACACAATATATATATATATATATATATATATATATATGAGAGAGAGAGACAGAGAGAGAGAGAGAGACCTATTCAAAGTACATGAATCGCGCTATATAACAAAGAATATAAATAAGCAAAGAATAAATAAAAGAATATATAGAATTACAAGAAACCATAAAAATTTCCATACGTATTCTCAAGATATGTAAGCAACTATCCTAGTTATAATTATGGAAATATAAACGCACATTATTGATAAAACAATTATTTGCTGTTCATACGCAAACAAGACATAGCCAGTTTCACGCATTTCCCAGAGAGAGAGAGAGAGAGAGAGAGAGAGAGAGAGAGAGAGAGAGAGAGAGAGAGAGAGAGAGAGGTGTTTTATGATGACATTCTATTTTAGGAATTTCAAACATTCCCTAGTTTGAGATGATGTAATTGCTGGAAATACATTTTCAGAGATGAGAGAGAGAGAGAGAGAGAGAGAGAGAGTTTTATGATGATAAAGCATTTTAAACATTCGTCTGTTTTAGGAATGTGCTATTGCTTAAAACTTTTCGTAAGAGAGAGAGAGAGAGAGAGAGAGAGAGAGAGAGAGAGAGAGAGAGAGAGAGAGAGAGAGAGTTTTATGTTGATAAAGTATTTTAAACATTTGTCTGTTTTAGGCATGTGCTATTACTTAAAACTTTTCATAAGAGAGAGAGAGAGAGAGAGAGAGAGAGAGAGAGAGAGAGAGAGAAATTCTCAGCTTGCGTATCCAGTACTCACCAGAATATAGGTCAGTATGTCATAGCATTTGATCATAACAACAATAGCATTGTTTTGATGACCCCAGACTCTTTTAGAAGGGACAATTCATTAACAGGACGTGGTAATGTCAAAACATCATTAATAAGAATAATGTTTCTCGTAAAAGTGTGAAAAAGTGATCGAAATAGTCCCATAACCGAGAGAAACTTTAGGCGTATAGTTCTTTTGGTAATTAAAACTTATTTCTTTGTTTACATATTTTTTCTGTTTGTTTCCTGTTGAATAATTTACAAAGAGAAAGTAGGATGTATAGATATTTTGGTAATAAAAACGTGTTACTATGTTTACACATTTTTTCTATTTGTTTTCTGCTTAACAATTTGCACACACACACCCGTTCCCAAATATTATATATATATATATATATATATATATATATATATATATTATATATATATATATAAAACATAAAACATTCAGGAAGAGAGCATTCTACGAAGCATGCTTTATTTATGTGAGAAACGTTTTCATGTTGCTTCAACACGTCCATCAATCAAAACTTTTTTTACATGATGAAATACAAGTTAAAAGTACAGGATTATTAAAAAAATCAGCTAAAAGTATTTAAAATTTAAAAAATAAAAACAAAACATAAGTAGTTGAGGAAGGCTACTATTCAAGGAAAGGAAAAGAGCCAAGTGACCACAGCAGTTCGTACATGCGGACACCTTAAGCCAGAGAGAGAGAGGAGACGAAGAAACATTAGAGTTTAAGCCTGGCTCTCATCCTCTCTTACTTATGTTTTGTTTTTGTTTTTATTTTTAAAATTTTAATTCGTTTTTTGGTGTTTTTTATTTTTTTGGTATAATCTGTGCTTTTAACTTGTATTTATTATGTAAATTTTTTTATTATTGCAGACTGATGATGTGTTGAAGCAACATGAATGTTTCTCACATTAATAAACCATGCTTTTTAGACTGCTGTTTTCCTGGGACTCCTGAATGTTTTATCAATGATTGTCCTGATGTATTATATATATATATATATATATATATATATATATATATATTATATATATCTATATATATATATATATATATAGATATATTTATTTATATATATATATATATATATATATATATATATATATATATATATCTATAGATATATATATATATATATATATATATATATATACTATATATATAGATATATATATATATTTATATATATGTAATATATATATATATATATATATATATATATATATATATATTATATATATATTTATATATATATATATACATATATATATATATATATATATATATATATATATACATCCTATATATTTATATATATATATATATATATATATATATATATATATATATATATATCTATATATATATATATATATATATATATATACATTTCATATATATCGGTTTTGCTTTCTGTTGGATGATTTAACGAATCGAGAGTAGATGTATATATATTTTGGTGATAAAAAGTTATACCTTATATTAATAGCACTTGTCTCGGTCTATATGTTTTGTTCTGTTTGCTTTATGTTGCATAATTTACAAAGAAAAATAAAGGAAAATTGTTAAAAATTGTTTCTCATGCAGGTGTGGAAAAAAATCAAAGTAGGCCTATAAACCGAGAGAAAACGGATCTATATTTTGGTAACAAAAAGTTATTTTCAATAGTAATAGAAATTTATTGTGTTCATCCGTTTTTGTTTGATTTCTGTCGAACAACTTTCCAAAGCGAAAGTAAAAATGGATCAAGAGAAGATTATTTATTCCTCAATAATTTCGTACGTTCCTAAAGTTAATGTTTCATACACTTTTCCGTATTTGATAATGCCATCTTGCGTATTTGAAAAATATTAAGAAGCATACATCCGTATTTGAAATGCCCTCTTGTGTATCTAAAATATTGAAATGCCCTCTTACTTATTTAAAATATTAAGACTTGCTCTTCCGTATTTGAAATATTAGGATGTGATCTTCCGTATTTAAGATATTGCAATACCAGTCTCTACCGTATTTAAACTTCCGTTCTTCTCACTCAGCTTATGAACATATGACATGAGAAATAGAATCGGCTTTTTGCACTAATATCTGTATAGCGCTTGGTCAAGGTTTTCGCTTACTTGGGGAGTAAGCCTACAAACTACTTTGTTGTTGCTGGGGTGTTTCACGTTGAGTTGAAGATACAGGAATCTTAGGATAGGATATTTACGATTTATTTATCAGAATGATAATGTAAAAAATAAATAATGTGCATGTTAAAAAGTATAGAAAATTTATTTCTAATATAATAAAACGCATTTATCTAAATTTTCGATAGTGACACAACGCTCTATTTGACCGTAGATTTCAGCACGCACACTGAGTAAGCTGGAGGTCGTATCTTTAATCTTCATCCTTAAAATATAATTATTATTCTTCATAGTTTTGTTGAATATTTCATAATTTAAACCGAGCTATTAGGATGTAAAATGATCTGTCTTTCATTCAGTGATTTATCTCATCTATTTCAGTGATTGAATTATTGAATATTACACAGATTACTAAATATATCTATTACAGCCTCGTACGAAAAGTCGATCACTTGAAAAACGATATCAAATAAAAAAAAAAAGAAGAGATAGAAAAATGTTGAACAACGAGCCACCAAAAACCCACGATGACGAGGTATAAACGATTAACCAGTTATAGGAAAAGGCTTCTCATAGATTTGCCGTGACCAATATTTTGCCGGAACAAATCGGATATTGCCTCTCAGCCCTCAAAGATTTGAAATCCCCCTACAAAAATGTTATTGGGAAACGGGTTTTTTAAAGTGAGAGAATTTGTATGTATAAGTTAAATGGAACCAATATCGAATTAAAAATCTCTCTCTCTCTCTCTCTCTCTCTCTCTCTCTCTACATCTATATATATATATATATATATATATATATATATGGAATTTTTATTCTAAAATTAATATTAATAATACTTACCTGTATAATTTACTAGCCCTAAATCCCCAAAAACCGCACCAAAATTTACCACATTGGCAACCCTGTTTACCTCCTCATTCTGTCCGCCAGTTGGCAACACTGTCGTTGACAGATACGAAAACCTTCCCTCAAATCAGTTGTGATAGGCAGATCGTGGGGTAGGATGGGTGGGACTAGATAAATTATACAGGTAAGTATTATTAATATTAATTTTAGAATAAAAATTCCATATTAAATAAACATTACCTTAATATAATTTATCTAGCCCGATTAACACATTGAAAAGGAGGAGGAATCTGAATACATTTCCCCTTCGGACAGAATAGGAGAAACAGACAAAGAAATATATATCATAGGCAGTCAAAACTCACCCAAGGTCAAAGATACTAACAACTCAAAGTCTCCTACCATAATGCCACCAACTGCGGTAGCACAGGACAAGGAGTAAGTGCATAGTCAGTCCGTCTGTACTAAAGTCAGGTGACCGACCAGGTGACCAGTCAGACGAATTGCGGACAGCAAGGCTGCACCCATGAAGACTATCAAGCACTATTCTTTCCCTAAAGGATGAGTGTCTGGACTGTCTGGGCGATTCAAAGCTAAGCAAACCTTGGGGGTGTATC
Organism: Macrobrachium nipponense; assembly: GCF_015104395.2. Lineage (NCBI taxonomy): Eukaryota > Metazoa > Arthropoda > Malacostraca > Decapoda > Palaemonidae > Macrobrachium > Macrobrachium nipponense. The sequence goes on along the minus strand of NC_087204.1, from coordinate 34,749,280 downwards.
AACGCACCCGAAGTCGCCAGCAACGAATCGGCTCATGAGCAACTCCTAACTCGAGCTTTCTGGTGCCAAGAGAAAGGAGCGCGGAGCAAAAAGGCGATTCAGTCCCGAAGGACGAATGCCTGACAGTCCAACCTGGTCTCAATGTTACACGATCATCGGGGGTGTATCAACGCACCTGACTTCGTCAACAAGAAACTCAGGGCTACTAAGTGTCGCCTGATCTCCACGAGTGTCTGACCTCTGAGAAGACAGGTGAGACAAAAAGTAGATGGTGAGCGAGTCACCAGATGACAGCAGACGATCCATCGACTAATTCCCTGTCCAGGACAGTGGAAGAAGCAGGAGTCGTCAGGACAAGCGAACCAGTGGCTAGTCCTAGGTCAGCATCGACTCTGGGAGAAGCGTAGTCGCCAGTGCCGACAACCCAGTGGCTGGAACCATTTCACACTGAAAATGGAAGCAGCATGAGTTGTTCCAAGCAGTCAGTCCTTGTCATCAAAACACCTAATACCAAACTGCCTAATTCCTATTATAACTACGTCAAAAACTGCCATGGGTTATAATACAAAAACAAAAAATATATACAACAAAACAAAAATTATGAATATATACAGTAGCAACCAAACGTAAAACAGGAAGACTACCTAATTCTCCTGTCTGACGACCTGTCCTGCCATCACCAACGGCCCAAAGAACGAAGGTCGCCTAGAACTAGAGAAATATCCCTCAAGTAAAAAGAGGCAAAAACAGAATTAGAACGCCAAGTCGCCGCCTCAAGCACCTTGGCGACTGAGACGTTCTTCATAAAAGCTACTGATGTAGCAACTGCTCTAATACTGTGTGCTCTCGGCGTCTGGTCTTCCCCAGCAGCCGAACCACCAGTTTTTGAACGATCAGATCTCTGAGAAAAAAAGATACACCATTCTTTGAAATAGGTCTCTTGACATTTCGGGGTTGAAACAAACAGATGACGGGGACGACCCTGAATGTCCTTCGTGCAGCGTAAATAACTGAGGAGCGCCCTAACAGGGCAAAGAACTAATTCCTCATTTAAATTACCAACAAAGTCGACCAGCGACTTCAGTACGAAAGACCTGGGAATGGGATTATCAGACGATTCAGTCTTTGCGACAAATTCAGGAAGGTATGACAAAATCATGTCTTGTCCAGATCTGGCAACCAGAAAAGAGAGTGCTTGCAGTTCACCCACCCTCTTGGCTGTAGCCAGTGAGACAAGGAAGAGTGTCTTAGAAGAGAGGTCCCTAAATTTGGCAGAATTCAGAGGCTCAAACGGAGGGAACCTTAAGGCTTGAAGGACTTTGTTACGTCCCATGTCGGTAGGCGAACATGCGGCTGGGTCGAGATAGGGAAAAAGATCAAAGTAAATCTCTAATGACATAAGATGAAGAGATCTCAGGAAGCCTTGCCTTAAAAACATAGGAAAGTATAGACCTATAACCCTTATGCACGAAGGTGACAGGGCCCTGTCATGATGTAAATGAACTAAAAACTCCGCTACTTTCGGTAAGGAAGGTCTAGAAATTGAATGTCCTTGAGACTTACACCAACGTCTGTAAAACCGACCATTTAGCCTGATAATTTACTCTGGTTGATTGCCGCCTGGCAAGAGCCAACTGTCGCGCCACTCTGGAGGAGAACCCTTCGTGCTTGGAGAACCTCCTGACAGTCTCCAGCATGAAGATGAAGCATGTGGAGCCTCTGATGGAACCGATGAAAATGGGGTTGTTTGAGAAGATCTGGTCTCTCTGGCAGGCGAATGGGGGGTGTTCCACCAGTGCTTCCAGAAGGTCGGGAAACCACTCCTTCTGTGGCCAGAAGGGGGCGATCAAGGTTGAGATCCCAGACCGCTTGGTTGCCCTCACTTTGTTGAGGACTGACCTCACCAGAGAGAACGGAGGAAAAGCATAGGCTTGAAGTCCCTCCCAGTCCTGCAGAGAGTCTGTCCCGGCACTCTGAGGAGTCTGGTAAGGGGCGAAGAATATCTGGCACCGAAAATTCAGTGGGGTGGCAAACAGATCGACTGTGACAGGCCATTTTCTTCCTGCAGGCTGTCGAAGACTTCCTGGCAAAGTGTCCACTCCGACCCTTGAACTTCGTTTCGGAGGTCTCGACAAGGCGTCTGCTAAGACGTTGTGATGGCCCAGGATAAACTGAGGGACCAACGTAATCCCCCTGTCCTTCTGCCCAACACAGGATTGATCGGGCTTCTTGAGTGAGAAGATCCGACTGTGTGCCGCCTTGGTTTCTCAGTACGAGACTGCTGTGGTGTTGTCGACAAAGATCGCGACAACCGACTCCAACAGTTGTTCCTGAAATGAAAGAAGCCTAGGTACACTGCCCTCAGTTCCCTCCAATTTATTGACATGCTCCTCTCCTCCTCTAACCAAAGGCCCGAAGCGGCTTCGGAGCCCAGGTGTGCGCCCCAACCAACCTTGATCGAGGCGTCTGACCAAAACATTAGGTCCGGAGGAACCGAAAGAAGAGATGTCCCTGACTTGAGGCGGTGAACTTGCATCCACCAACGGAGATCCTTCCGACATTGTGGAGAAGAGGCGACTATCGTGTCCTCGGACACGAAATCCATGACTGGCGAAGTGTCGACTGAAGGGACCTCATTCTGAGACGACCTCCGGGAACCAGTTGGATGAGGGATGACAAATGGCCCAGGAGAGACCTCCAAAGAAAGAAACTGGCTGCGTTACGGAGGACAAAATTCTTCGATCAGACTCAGAAGCTTGTCTATCCGTTTTCTGAGCGGGAGAAGCCCCTCAAAATCTGGGAATTCAAAAACAATCCCAGTATCCCCCAAGTCATAATCTGGCAAGGGATTAGATTGGACTTGTCGAAGTTGACACGAATGCCCAACTCGACACAAAGAGACAGAACTATCTCCCTCGACCGGAGACATTTCTCTAGAGATTCGGCCTGGACTAGCCAATCGTCCAGATACCGAAGCATCCTTACATTTAACCGATGCAGAATAACTGAAACAGGAGCCATCACCCGAGAAAAGACCTGTGGAGCAGTGGTGAGGCCGAAACAAAGGGTCTTGAACTGGAAAACTCCCGAGTCCGTGAAAAACTGAAGGTAAGGTCTGCTTCTTGGATGGATGGGGATTTGCAGATAAGCATCCTGCAGATCGATGGAAATCATCCAGTCCCCCCTCCTGACGGATGAAAGAACAGTCGGACCGTCTCCATCCTGAACTTGGACTTTAGAATGAACTTGTTCAAAACCGAAAGATCTATGATGGGGGCGCCAGGCACCCAGCCAGGCCTTTAGAACTACAACATCCGAGAGTAAAACCCGGGAGAAGGAGAGCTCGCTCTATGGCATCCTTCTCCAAGAGGGCCGAAAGCTCCTTCTCCAAGGCTTGACCCCTGATTGAGTGAGGGGGAATAACTGCTGAACTCGAGAGGACGATTGGAAAGTGGAGGTCTGGAAACAAAAGGGATCTCGTAACCTTCCTTCAGGACCTCCACCACCCAAGCATCCACCGCTCTCCCCTGCCAAGCTGACCAATGGCGGGAGAGACAAGCTCCTACTGCGGTCTCCAGGCGAGGTAGACTTAAAATGACTCCTACTTCCGAAAATTCTTACGCAGAGACAAGGAAGAAGAAGAAGAAGAAGAAGAAGGTCCTCCTGGAGGTTGAGCTCTTTCTCTGCCCTTGGAGCCACGCCAAGAACCTCTCCCGCGTTTCAAAGGGTGAGCACCAGAGGATGAAGAAGAGGCCCAGCAACCATCAACCTGAGATGTCTCTGGAAAAAAGAGCCAGAAGGAGGTTGTTGGGTTCTGGAGCAGAAGGTACAGATCTGGTCCTAAACTTACGCTTACTCCTTGAAGGAATGGGAGGAAGACCAGAGGAAAAAGCTCTTGATAAGGCCAGTGAGCTTGGGAAGAGGCATCACCTTGATGTTCCTTCAAAAACCTCAGAAAGCACAGAAATATCGAAAAGGAAATCGCCAAAAGGAGAAGAGGACAACAGACGGGTTCTCTGAATCTCCGATACAGAGGAGGGTAACTGCGACAAATACAGGTTACGCCTTAGAGAAACAGAAAGCTCTGCATTGAAGCAGCAAGCTCGTTCTGATGTCAGAAGCGATTGAAATGGATGAGCAGAATTTCTCAAAAAGAGAGCATCAGGAGGAACAAACCCGGAGTCCCTTGATATACATTAAAAGCCCTCCGAGGACCCACATATTGAAGGATTGAGCTTCTTGTAAGGAGCTCATAACAGCCTCCATAGCAATAAAATCTTCAATTGAGACAGAGACCGAAGCCTTAGAAGGCAAGGGTTGACTTGAAAGTCGGACAAAATCAGATTTGGCTTGGGGGGGTGGGGTTCGAGAGAATGAAGAATCATCCGCCACCTGTAAACTCCTCTCCGGTGTCGTAGAAGAGAAGAGAGCCTTCCTCTTCCCTTCCCCGATCACCTTCGAAAGTTTAGCGGCAACGTCCGTCCTCTCTCATCGCGAACCTCTGGGCAAACAAAAGGAAAACGTAAAAATTCCCGTGACCGGGAAGGACCAGTCAAGAAAAATCCCTTCTGTAATACAACGAGGCGGAGGGTGCTTCTGCTCTTTAGGCCTCTTCGCCTGAGGAAGAAAACTCAAAATTAAATCAAAAAGTTTCTTGAATTCTACATCATGACATCCATTCGAGGAAACATCAATATCACACGAATACCGCGTCATCATCATCATCATCGTCAGATCCTAACTTAGAAACTTTTTCCTCTGAAGTAAAATCCTGACGACTAGCTATCTTAGGTCTGACACTAATATCCTTCCCCCCTTCTCCTAAATAAGCGCCCTTTGGCACTGTTACGGGACTAACAGGGGACACGTTGGGTAAATAGATTCGTTAGGCACCTGCCCGGACCGGATCCCCCCTAGGCCTTCGCCACGACGGGGTTCACAAGCCGGGGTATCTGTCGCACAAACCGTTACCCATGGTGCTGTCCGACAGGTACCTGACGAGGAGCTGAAAATGATCTAAAAGTGTGTTAGACATCTAGTAAAGGCTTCTTGAAAATTCTCTGACAGATTGTTTAAACTTAGCAGAAATATCTCTATCTAGACTAAGCTGTAATTTCTTAAAATTCTGTTGTTTCCAGGTAGTTTCCATTGCCAAAATCTTCGAATCTACATCAGAACTAACTTCACTAATTACCGGTTGTACAGGGGCAAAGCATCAATTAATTCGGAATCGGAGTCGTACGATCCGAAACCGAAGAGCCAGAATCATGAGGGCCCAAGTCAAAGAATTCGTTAGATACAGTTTTAGCAATCGATTTCTTTTTCTCCTTAATTCCGATCTTTTACGCTGCAAGATTGTTTGGCGTTTCATATAAGCAGTCATATCCTCGTCAGACCAGGGCTTACATACGTCACAACGAGAAGTCAAGTCACAAACCTGTCCACGACAAGAACTACAAATGTCATGGGTTCATACTCCCTGCTACTCATCCTTGTCCCACAAACCGGGCAGTTCCTGATGTTGCTGGCAGAAGGAAGCATCGTAATTTCTTGGTAATCCATTGTAGAATTGGACAGGTCAGTAGTCCGGGTCGCGCAAAAGTTCGTAATTTAAGATAAGAACCACAACAGAAATCAAAGTTAATTCACTATTTCGTGATGTAATGCGTGAGTGGTAATTCATATAAAGTTTCATTTAACAAATAATGAAAGCTTTAAAGGCACAAAAATGTTTAAGGAAATTTATAAAGAGCGGCCGTGATGTAAACAACACGGGCGCTCGTTAACAACTGATTTGAGGAAGGTTTCGTATCTGTCAACGACAGTGTTGCCAACTGGCGGACAGAATAGGAGGTAACAGGGTTGCCAATGTGGTAAATTTTGGTGCGGTTTTTGGGGATTTAGGGCTAGATAAATTATATTAAGGTAATGTTTATTAATATATATATATATTATATATATATATATATATATATATATATACTATATATATATATATATATCATATATAGGCAACGCACACACACATATATATACATCTATGTATATATATATATATATATATATATATATATATATATATATATATATATAAATAAAATAGCCAAAACTTCCAAAAGATATCAGGAGTACCTGCTGACAAACCTAGTGTATATATATATATATATATATATATATAATATATATATATATATTATATATATATATTATATATATATACTACATTACACTCGCTACATTTACCCACCCTACTTTTAAGGATTGGTCCTCATTATAGCTAAAGAGAATCTAACGTAGTTCCTCTAAGCCCCATCAGGCCCCAACCCCCAACCCTCGATTTAGAACTTATTTAACCATTCCTCATCCCCCAACCAATCCCCGCCCCTACGGTCCCCTTTCATTAGCCCTTCCTATACCTGGTCTAAACACACTTTCGTAGAGCAAACCTTGTTATTAAGGCAATCTCTTACAGTTTCAGTCACTGATTATGTGAAATGACTCTTATGTTTTTTATATTTCTTTTCTTCTTGTGGAATTATTTTTTTTAGGTAAAGTAAGGTATGAAGCCATAAATAAGATAGAAAGTATTTTTTACCATATAAGGTACAAACGTATTATCATCAATATTATTATTATTATTATCATTATTATTATTATTATTATTATTATTATTTATTATTATTATTATTATTATTCTGAGTTGAACGTTATTCATAAGATGAACCCTATCCATAGTATATAGGAACAAACCCACCATAGGGAAAGTGTTTCTTGTAACTAAGTATAAACCAATAAATAAAATTAGAATATATTTTTCTTGTACTCGAGTTACAAAGGTTTTATTATTATTATTATTATTATTATTATTATTATTATTATTATTATTATTATTATTATTATATTGTCTATCACAGTCATCCAATTCGACTGGGTGGTATTCATAGTGTGGGGTTCCGGGTTGCATCCTGCCTCCTTAGGAGTCCATCACTTTCCTTGCTATGTGCGCCATTTCTAGGATCACACTCTTCTGCATGAATCCTCTAGTTTTCTAGATTCCTTTTCAGGGATCTTGGGATCGTGCCTAGTGTTCCTATGATTATGGGTACCATTTCCACTGGCATATCCCATATCCTTCTTATTTCTATTTTCAGTCTTAGTACTTATCCAATTTTTCCCTTTCTTTCTCTTCAACTCTGGTGTCCCACGGTATTGCGACATCTATGAGTGATACTCTCTTCTTGATTTTGTCAATCAACGTCACGTCTGGTCTATTTGCACGTATTACCGTATCTGTTCTGATACCATAGTCCCAGAGGATCTTTGCCTGATCGTTTTCTATCACTCCATCAGGTTGGTGCTCGTACCACTTATTACTGCAAGGTAGCTGGTGTTCCTTGCACAGGCTCCAGTGGAGGGCTTTTGCCACTGAATCATGCTTCTTTTTGTACTGGTCGCATGCTATGTGGTTTATGGTTTCATTTTTCGTATTGCTCTTCCTACATATGGGAGAGATGTTATTTCCATCTATCGTTCTTTGAACATATCTGGTTCTTAGGGGCTGATCTTGTGCCGCTGTTATCATTCCTTCAGTTTCCTTCTTGAGCTCTCCCCTCAGTAGCCATTGCCACGTGTCATCGCTGGCTAGTTCTTTAGTCTGTCTCATGTATTGTCCGTGCATTGGTTAGTGGTGCCATTCCTCTGTTCTGTTTGTCATTCTCCTGTCTCTGTATATTTCTGGGTCTTCGTCTTCTTTTATCAGTCCTTCTTCCCATGCACTCTTGAGCCATTCGTCTTCGCTGGTTTTCATATATTGCCCTAGTGCTCTGTTCTCGATGTTGACGCAGTCCTCTATACATAGTAGTCCTCTCCCTCCTTCCTTTCGTGTTATGTATAGTCTGTCCGTATTTGCTCTTGGGTGTAGTGCTTTGTGTATTGTCATATGTTTCCTGGTTTTCTGGTCTATGCCGCGAAGTTCTGCCTTCGTCCATTCCACTATTCCTGCGCTGTATCTGATTACTGACACTGCCCATGTGTTTATGGCTTTTATCTCTGGCGTTGAGTTTTTGACTTGAGTATCGCCTTGAGTCTCTGCATATATTCTTTCCTGATCGTGCCCTTCATCTCTTGGTGTTTTATATCCCTCCTTCCATTATTCCCAGGTATTTGTATCCCGTCTCATCTATGTGTTTGATGTTGTTCCTATCTGGTAGCTTTATTCCTTCAGTCCCTGTTACTTTGCTCTTTTGTGTATTTGTTGACTAGGCGCATTTTTCTATTCCAAACTCCATCCTGATGTCCCCAGATACAACTCTTTACAGTCTGGATTAGGGTATCTATTTCCTTGATGGTCTTACCATACAGCTTGATGTCGTCCATGAACATCAGATTGTTAATTCTGTTGCCTCTTTTCTTGAGTTGGTACCCAGCATCCATCTTCTGCAGTACTTATATTATTATTATTATTATTATTATTATTATTATTATTATTATTATTATTATTATTATTTATAAGAATAATCCTATTCATATGGAACAAGCCACCTCAGGACAATTTTGTCTTATGAACCTATAACTAACACAAAAATAAAATAAAATTTTTAAAAACAAAATGTAATTTCTAAGAAAAATGATATTTTCGCAGATAATTATGTTTCACTAGAGAATTACATTTTATAGCAAATTATATTTACTTGGAGAACTGAATTTTTGCAGAGAATTGTATTTTCGTCAAGAAATATATTTTTGTGACAGTGAATTACATTTTTGGCAGAAATTACTTTTTCGTTGAGAATTGTATAATCGTAGAAAATTGTATTTTCGCAGACACTGGCATTTACGCTGGGAATTATATTTCACCAAAGAATTATATTTTCACAGTGGATTACATTTTCAAAGATAACTATTTTCAGAGTGAATTATATTTTCGAAGATAATGTTTTCACAGTGAATTATTTATATTTTTGTAGAAAGAGCATATTTCATTAGAATAATAAAATTTTCGTAGACAATTCTATTTTTTGCTGAGAATTACCTTTTCTTAGGGATTCCATTTTCTTAGAGAATTCTATTTTTGCAGAGAATTACATTTTCTTAAGGATTCCATTTTCTTAGAAAATTTATTTTCGCATGGAATTACAGTCTTATGGATTCCATTTTCTTAGAAAATTTTATTTTCGCATGGAATTCATTGTCTTATGGAATTCCATTTTCTTTGAGAATTCTATTTTCGCAGAGAATTACATTTTCCAAGGAATTGCATTTTCCTAGAGAATTATGTTTTCGAAGAGAATTACAAACGGTGGCAGCATTTTAAGGCGCCTTTTCTGGGGAGGAAAATCCTCAAACGATATCCTGAGAATTCCTTTTTCGCGAATACCGGAAAAATTCTTATAGCGCTTTGCGCAGTGCTGACTCCCTCAAAACCTATTCTTTTGGTCAGAAATATTTTCTCGAAATAAGACTCTCTCTCTCTCTCTCTCTCTCTCTCTCTCTCTCATGGAAATCATTTCAGCACTTTTATGATTCTGGATATGAGAAAAATAGAAAATTATTTTTCTATTAACATATATTACCTCTCTCTCTCTCTCTCTCTCTCTCTCTCTTCTCTCTCTCTCTCTCTCTCCTCTCTCTCAAATAAGAACAGGTCCTTCTGCACATTATAAAAAGAAGCAGATATAAAATGTCCCTTAGGTACATCATTAGAAGTTGTTATAAACAAGCAATCCTACTCTGAGTAGTGAACAAATAATATCATTTTGTCTGATAGCACTTGTTACCTACAACACTTACTGAAAGTAGAATTTGCCTTTCAATTGCAGCTTTGTATATTCAAACATACTGATTCCACAAATAAGTACTTTGTTTACATATGCAATCATTACATTCGTTCAAATGTCACTGATTGATTCTATGTTGTTTTGAGCGTCCAGAAAAATGGCGATTAAAATATACGTTTGAATGAAGCCCAGTTATGGGAAGAAACTGTCCCATTAATAAGAGAAACCTACTTGATTTCATTTTTCATATCACAGAAATTGTTTATCATTATGAAAATTATAACTATTGTCTTACGAAAGATATCTTAATCACAAAATATTACATTTTAGGCTTTAAACTGTACATTTGGAAGTTAAATTAAAATGAACTTAATTTAACCAAGCCAGGTAATGAAAGCATTTGTCTCAGAATCTTGAACCGTTCGATAGAAATTATATCATATATAATCTGCGTAATCGTGGAGAAAATTACCGCGCCACGTAATTACTTTTAGTAAGCATTTGAAAATAATGTACATGAAATTACTGAATGAGCGTCGGACAATAATTCACATGTAATTACTGAATGAGCGTCTGAAAATAATTCATATGGAATTACTGAATGAGCGCCTGAAAATAATTCACATGGACTGACTACGTGAGCGCCAGAAAATAATTCACATGGAATTACTGAATGAGCGTCTGAAAATAATTCACATGGAATTACTGAATGAGCGTCTGAAATTAAATCACATGGAATTATCAAATTAGCGTCTGAAATTTCACATTGAACTATTAAATGAACCCCCGAAAATAATTCACATGGAATTACTAAATGAATGTCTGAAAATAACGCGCATGGAATCTGGAATTTCATGTACATGAGATATCTGACTCATTACGACCCTGCAGTACAAAAATCTATAGGAATTACAGGAAAATAAACCAAGATGTTATACAGAGGCAAGAATTCATGATACCAAGATTGCAAGAAAGAGCAGAAAAGGTTTCTAATTCCATTTCCTACCTAGTCGAGACGATGTCGCACACCCCCCCCCCCCCCACCCCCCCCCAGTTGAAAATGCAGAGGAATTAGTTAAATACCTTTTTCTCTTCAAATCTTCTCTCTTCCTGGGGGATTCAGTCGCTCTCTCTCTCTCTCTTACTGAGGCTCATTTTTCATTCCCCAGCACTTTATTTGAGGGAAGGAGTTTCCGGAGTTACTCCCAAGAGCAATTTTAAGAGATTAAGGGACAAAAGCTTCTCATAATCCTCTCTCTCTCTCTCTCTCTCTCTCTCTCTCTCTCTCTCTCTCTCTCTCTCTCTCTCTCTCTCTCCTACTTTGTTCTTCGTGACTTGAGTATTCTGCGAAGAGCTCTCTCTTTCTAACAGAAACTGGAAACGAAGAATATGAATGAGAGAGAGAGAGAGAGAGAGAGAGAGAGAGAGAGAGAGAGAGAGAGAGTATAGATATAATAACAAATTTGGCAAATGTAAGATCTTATACAAATTATCATCCTAAACACCATAGGCTTGTCTGTATCATATTCAGACAGTATTTCATTATTAGATATCAATGAAATATAAAAAAAAAACTTTGAATATAGTGACGTTAAAAAATCTAGGTTAAAAATACAATGGCTGATAATATTTTTCTATAACTTTCTTTTCGAGAAATAACTAGACATTTACGAAACACAGCAAAGTGACATAAATTTCCCTTTGTGAAATAAGCAGAAATTTACAAAACACAGCAAAGTGACATAACTTTCGCTTTGTAAAATAGGCAGAAATTTGCAAAACAGAGCAAAGCGACATGACTTTCCATTTGTGAAATAACTAGAAATTTACTAAACACAGCAAAGTGACATAACTTTCCATTTGCAATTACAAGAAATCTAAAAAACTCAGCAAATTAGTATAACATTCCCTTTCTGAAAAAAACTACAAATTAACAAAATAGATAAGTGCTATAACCTTACCCTTCTGAAATAACTTGAAATAATTAGAAATTTTACATTTCCCTTAAGAAATAACTAGAAATTTACAAAACACAACACAGTGACTTAACTTTCTTTTTGTGAAATAACTAGAAATTTACAAAACACAGCGCAGTGACATAATGTGAAATAACCAGAAATTTACAAAACACAGCGCAGTGACATAACATTCCGTTTGTGAAATAACCAGAAATTTACAAAACATAGCGCAGTGATGTAAATTTCACTTCGTGAAATAGCTATAAATTTACCAGACACAGCAAAGTGATGTATCTTACCATTTGTGCAATAAATAGAAATTTACAAAACACAGCAAAGTAACATAACTTTCCCTCTGTGGAACAAATAGAAATTTACGAAACACAGCAAAGTAACATAACTTTCCCTCTGTGGAACAAATAGAAATTTACGAAACACAGCAAAGTAACATAACTTTCCCTCTGTGGAACAAATAGAAATTTACGAAACACAGCAAAGTCTCCAAAACAATTGACGAACAAACCAAACTCCAGCACTGGAACGGCACACACACACCAGCTGATCACCATGAAACGCCAGATAGTTTAAAGGATTCACGCAACGCCAGAGCGACAATATCCCCTCGTTAATCCCCGTGGGCAACAATGTATGCAAATCAAGCAATCACAAGCAATTTTGCAGTTGATTATCCTGGTGAGGATTGGTCTCGTATTGGAAGCCATTCCCCGCGGTGTATGTTGTGTACCTGTTGGTGAGTTGGGGTATTGATTGAATGAGAGGGAATGCAAATCGGTGAACTAAATATTAGAGTCAATTGTTTTGTGCGTGATTTTAGGTTTAGTGGATTTTTTTTCTGTTAATTAATGGATTGAGGGGGAGTTTTTTTTTATATGTGGATTAATAAATATATAATATAATATATTATACTATATCTATATATATATATCAAAAAAAAAAAAATTATAATTATAATATATATTTCAACCTATATAAAAAGCGAATACCACAGGAAAATGATAGTCAAGAAAGAAATCATTTTGTGCTTGGGGTATTCGCTTCATTTAATGTTAGTCACGTGTATCTACTGTGATTTTTTAGGCATATATATATATATATATATATATATATATATATATATATATATATATATATAATGAATAACTTGATCACGAAATATATAAAAAGTGATGGTATGCGTATAAATAAAGGTAATGCCAAGGAGGAAAATGAAAAAGAGATAACTGCCAAGATCTTTCGGTCTTACGGTCCTTTACTATAGGCAAGTCTTGCGTATACCTAAAGGGTCGTTTATACCGAAAAACTCTCGCAGTTTCTTTTTTCCTTTTCCTCAGTGGCATTACCTTTATTTACACTATATATATATGAATGTACGTATGTATGTATTATATATGTATAAATATATAAAAAATATTTATATATATATATATGTCTGTATATATTAATAATAATATATATATATATATATTAGTTTATAATGTATAATTATATATATATGTAATATATAATATATATATATATATATATATATATACATATATATATATATATATATATATATATACATATATTTATATATATATATATATATATCTTAGAAAAAAATAATATTTTACCAACTGTATCCAATTTGGTTATAATTTGAAATTTAGAAGCACTGCTGCTTTTAAATAATACCAGATAATTTCTTGTCATCTCATATAAAAGTGATGATTTCTGAACTTTCGAGAATATTGGTCAATGTTGTTCCATTCTTTGCAACATACTTTTTTTAAAATACCCACAAGTAAAGACGGACTTTTTCAAATATTATTGCAAGTGAGTCTAGAGATAATCACATTATAAGCTTAACTTTGATCAGTAGCATTACGACTACTGAGAAACCACTTATCAAACCTGTCCCGTAATTTAAAGTCAAAAGAATACTTGAGAAAACGAGTCTACGCATTTTTAATTTATCACATTCAGCATATTACTCAATGAAAAGATGTGGTGACGCCAGTTTTAGTAGCCATAAATGAATCAATCATCAACCAAAAATTTATTGCATTTTATTATCCCTTTTACGTAAACTATTACATCTAGATAAAAAAAATTAACAAGAAATGTCTGGCATGATAATAAAAAAAGCTTTAAACTTCATGGGACGACATTGCTGAAGTTTTTCCCAACTGTCTCAAAGTCTTGACATCTCTGCAACTAACTTTGTGCTTCACATTAACTTCAGTGTTGCAACCCATTTAAAAACTTTCACTGAAAGTGTGCTACGGCAGCACTCTCTCTCTCTCTCTCTCTCTCTCTCTCTCTCCTCTCTCTCTCTCTCGTTTTACTTTCTTAAATATCGAGGTATCCTTTTAAAAGCTTTAACTGAAAGTTACCGGAGCCTGAACATGTATGGCTTAGAAACGCGGCGATTGGGAGGACAACTAATAGAAAAATTTAAAATACTGAAAGACATAACAAAAGCAGACAGTAACCTATTTACATTAAACGATAACCAGACAAGAAATAATGGACGGGAACTTCTTTACATACAAGATATGTGATACGTGGAATAAACTGCCACCAGAAGTTGTAAACAGCAACAGTGTGGAAGAGTTTAAAAGAAAGCTATATAGAAAGAATCATTAGGACCTGCTCCTACAGATAAGTGAGCACACGATGTCTCCTCGGATGGACTAACAAGTCTTTGAGACATCCTAATCCTTGTAACTTCTTGAAACTCTCTCTCTCTCTCTCTCTCTTTCTTTTTTAAATATCAAAGTATCCTTTTAAAAGCTTTAACTAAAAGTACTATGCAGCTTTTCCTCTCTCTCTCTCCCCCCCCCTCTCTCTCTCTCTCTCTCTCTCTCTCTCTCTCTCTCTCTCTCTCATGTGGTCACTAGTCCTATTATAGTCCAGTATAAATATTTATAAGTGATAATTAGATGTTTTAAGGGAAAAGTCTTGAAAAGCATTTTTAAAGCTATATACCGTTTATCCAAATGGAATCCAAAAGCGGTATATTAATGAAAACACTAAGAGGGGCGATAACAGGTAAGAAAGAGTTACAAGGAGTTACAAGGATTAAGGTGTCTCAAAGACTTGTTAGTCCATCCGAGGAGACATCGTGTGCTCACTTATCTGTAGGAGCAGATTTTACTGTGTATTCACAGTGTCCTAATGATTTTGTGTAGCTTTCTTTTAAACTTGTGGAGAGAGAGAGAGAGAGAGAGAGAGAGAGAGAGAGAGAGAATGTAAAAACTTAAGATACATGTTTCAAGGTTTTCACCACAATGAAAAGACCTTGAGAAGCCTACTTATAGGATAACGGAGAGAGAGAGAGAGAGAGAGAGAGAGAGAGAGAGAGAGAGAGAGAGATACTTTACATTTTTCAAGAATTGTACTACAACGAAGGACCTTGAGAAACCCAGTTACGGATAACAATTGAGAGAGAGAGAGAGAGAGAGAGAGAGAGAGAGAGAGAGAGAGAGAGCGCAAATTCAGCCCTTCTTTAGCAACGTGAATTCCAGGAAAACCTGGAAATTCGTGCATACTGGTCAAACAAAATTAGACAAATGAGATCTTGCATTATCTCATTCATATTTTGACTCTGAGTCAACCTTCCAGAACCCTTGTCCGAACCTGATTACTTCTCACATCAACAAAAGCCGTCTGTGTTCGAAGCGGGTTGATTTGGATTAGCAGGAAGACACAAGGAAAACAGAAAGTAATTAGGCCAGTGGCTAATCTCGGGAAATCTCGCTGGCTTCCAGCTTTTCTTGTTTATCAAGTAATTAGAAAATATTCTCCAAAGGATATTACGATGAAGGATGTAAGAACTGATTGTATTCCGAGTATTAATCTGTGGCGTGTTTACTGAAGGTAATATTTCGTGGCTAGTGTTTAAATTCAGGCGTTTTCATAACCAGCAATTTCTTGGGTTTAATCATTGCTTTACATTCTCTCTCTTCTCTCTCTCTCTCTCTCTCTCTCTCTCTCTAAATCTTCATGCACTGTAGTAGAGGTCATATAAGCGAAAATGAGAATATATTCATTACGAAACTGTAAATCTGGTAAAATCTCGTAAAATCAAATACAGTCCTGTAATTCACATATACATAATACACACACACACGCACACACACTCACGCACATACACATATATGTCTGTATATATATACATATATATGTGTATGCATAATATATAGACACACATATATTTTTGTAATAGACATATTTTTTTTATATAAATCCAGGTACACACACTCATGCAATGTTTTCTAATATTCCTGTTCATCTTTGTCAGGAAGTCCGTGATCATTAACTCCAAAATTTATTCAGTTATTCATCGTATAAGCCTAAATAAATTTGCTCTCAGTCTAATTGTTTAAAAGAAATTAGACAAACACTTCCTTTACTATACTAGGTTTTTTTCCATCTGTCCATCCGCCTGTGGTGTTTCCGTATGGTAACACTCCGTCCCGAGCTATAGATAGTTACATTCAGCTTACGTTCACGATTATAATATCCTATTTCGAATATTAACGGTGTAATTCGCATACAGTAAATTATTAAAACACTTTGCAGTTGCAAATGTACACCAAGATATCCTTTTATTTACCTAAAACTTACAAATAGCGTAACTATCTAAAGCCCGGGACGCAGTGTTACCATACAAAAACACCACAGGCGGATGGACAGATGGAAAAAAACGGAGTATAGTCAATGTGGAGTCTGGATAGTCTCCCTGAGGATGCTGAGTTCAAGCGAAGATGCAATTCTTTTCTGCCGTAAACAATTATCCTTGTATTTTCAATAAATAATTCACATACAATTTCATTTATTAATCTACTTATTTTGCAATGTATTCTTGTATTTTAATAATATACTATATTTTTATCTATCTATTTCTTTATTGCTTATTGTATGTTTTCCTTCCTAATACCCGATCTCCACTTTCTGTATTTCATGTCATCTTATGTTGCCTCTTGCAAACGAACCCCATATTCTTTGGAAGCTTGAATTTCACATTAATGGCCCCTGTGGTGTGATTGTTCCATAGGAATAGGGCTCTTCATTTTCTGAGTAATAATAATAATAATAATAATAATAATAATAATAATAATAATAATAATAATAATACCTGACCTCTCCCTTTAATAAACATTCGTTAAAACAACACTACTTCCAGCAGTAAACAATTCAACATTATGACCCATCAAATTGGCACTCCATCTTAAAACAACTAGCTAACACAATCTCGCCCTTTCATGTACTACATCCGTTTTCGGACGAGTCCACGAACTTAACGATGATCAAAGACGTCGTCGAAACGCTCCGTTTCCCTCAAATCTCGCGAATGTTGACTCTGGCGAGAGCCTAATAATACCCAGGACTGATCTCTCTCTCAGAGGTTTTTCCTGGAAGGGAAGCTCAGTCGTGGTGAAGTGAATTTCACCTCAACCTACAGCTTAAGAGAGGAGGGGGAGGCGGTAGGGGGAGAAAGGAGGAGGAGGAGGAGGAGGAGGAAGGTGGCAGGGGGAGGAAAGGAGGAGGAGGAGGAGGAGGAGGAGGAGGAGGAGGAGGAGGAAGGGAAGGGGTAGGGGGAAAGAGGAGGAGGAGGAGGAGGAGGAGACCTTACAGACCTTACATCTTGTTCGGGTTGCCCCAGGTCCCTCAGTGTGAGGCACCTCTAATGTCTACCAGAGTTGCTAGTACATCCTCCGGTATATTTTGCATCTTCCAATCTTGGATGGTCTGGGATGCAGCTTAGATATTTGTCGAGATTATTCTTAAACACATCTACGCTCACTCCTGATATATTCCTCAGATGAGCTGGCAACACATTGAATAGACGCTGCATTGTCGATGCTGGTGCGTGGTGGATTAATGTCCTGTGTGCTTTCCTTATTTTTCCTGGTATAGTTTTGGGCACTATTAATCTACCTCTGCTTGCTCTTTCTGATATCTTTAGCTCCATGATGTTTTCGGCAATTCCTTCTATCTGTATCCATGCCGGAATTATCATGTAGCGTTCTCTTCTCCTTTCTAAGACTATATAATTTTAAGGATTGTAGTCTTTCCCAGTAGTCAAGATCCTTAACTTCTTCTATTCTAGCTGTAAAGGACCTTTGTACATTCTCTATTTGTCCAATATCCTTTTGATAGTGTGGTACATATATTGCAATATTCAAGTGGACTACGAACATAAGTTTTATAAAGCATAATCATGTGTTCAGCTTTTCTTGTTTTGAAGTGCCGTAACAACATTCCCATTTTTGCTTTACATTTTGCCAATAGAATTGCTATTTGATCATTGCATAACATCTTCCTATCAACATCACACCAAGGTCTTTAACTGCTTCCTTATTTGTGATTCTTATTATTAGGTCCCCTATATGCATATAGCTTTCCTTCTCTGTCTCCATAATTTATTGAGTTAAATACCATCCTATTTACCTCTGCCCAATCATATACTTTGTTAAGGTCTCTTTGTAGCACGTTCCTATCTTCATCACAAGTAATTTCTCTACTTATTCTTGTGTCATCGGCGAAACTACTCATTACCGAGTACTTAAGATTACTGTCTATGTCTGCAATCATAATAACAAACAGTAATGCAGCTAACAACGTACCTTGTGGCACACCGGATATTACCTTAGCTTCATCCGATTTCTCATCGTTTGCAATAACAATCTGTTTTCTGTTATGTAAAAATTCTTTTAACCATCTTCCTACTTTATCCACTATAGGAGGAAGAGGAGGGAAGGAAGAAGTGAAACGAGTTACGGATTCAAAATCCTGCATTGGTATTTAATCTGTCTCAAGAACTGGATATTTACTGTTTCAGAAACGAGTGACTTGGCTGGAACTCTGTCTTGATATTCAATCTGTCTCAGGAACGCGTTACAGACTCAAAACTCTGTCTTAATATTTAATCTGTTTCTGAAACGAGTTTCAGATTTAAAAATCTGCCTTAATTACATCTGGTTCAACATAAATTCCTTACACAGTCAAGAATTAAAACAGAACCACTGACCTCGTAAGAAGTTGGAAGGCATTGGCACTATTTCTTTTTCTGACGTATAAGTTCAATCCATTATGATATTTCACAAACACTGGGTTAAATCATGGTAAGCAGGATAGGCTCTTGGGCTTTTCCATACAACACGAATGTGATGTAGTTTTCCCATTACTGAGATATTCGTATCCCAGAAAGATCT
This sequence comes from Macrobrachium nipponense, assembly GCF_015104395.2. Taxonomy (NCBI): domain Eukaryota; kingdom Metazoa; phylum Arthropoda; class Malacostraca; order Decapoda; family Palaemonidae; genus Macrobrachium; species Macrobrachium nipponense. The sequence goes on along the minus strand of NC_087204.1, from coordinate 34,730,323 downwards.
ATAAGCCTAATACCAATGTCTGACTACCGTAGCATAAAGAGTATTATTATTATTATTTTTTTTTTCTCTATCACAGTCCTCTAATGCGACTGGGTGGTGTTTATAGTGTGGGGTTCCGGGTTGCATCCTGCCTCCTTTGGAGTCCATCACTTTTCTTACTATGTGCGCCGTTTCTAGGATCACACTCTTCTACATGAGTCCTGGAGCTACTTCACCCTCTTGTTTTTCTAGATTCCTTTTCAGGGATCTTGGGATCGTGCCTAGTGTTCCTATGATTATGGGTACAATTTCCACTGGCATATTCCATTTCCTTCTTATTTCTATTTTCAGGTCTTGATACATATCCATTTTTTCCCTTTCGTTCTCTTCAACTCTGGTGTCCCATGGTATTGCGACATCAATGAGTGATACTTTCTTCTTGATTTTGTCAATCAAATTATTATTATTATTATTATTATTATTATTATTATTATTATTATTATTATTATTATTATTATTATTATTATTATTATTATTGTCTTTTTTTGACTGAAGATGAACCCGGAGAACTTTTAACAATTATATTATTGTGGACCCTTTAGAACATTTTATGAACTAAGCCAGTTTAAGACCACAACTATATTGAATAAAAAGTACGCACTGCATTCGATGTAACCCAATATTTATCACATGTTAGCGAGACCCTGCCAGAAAGCTTGAACAAACGTGTAGCTCGCCCTCCCCCCCTCTCGTACGTAAAATTTTCTCTCTCTCTCTCTCTCTCTCTCTCTCTCTCTCTCTCTCTCTCTCTCTTCTCATCACACACGTACGTAAAATTCTCTCTCGTGCGTAAAATTCTCTCTCAGCCTCCCCTCTCTCTCTCTCTCTCTCTCTCTCTCTCTCTCTCTCTCTCTCTCATAGCAGCATTAATAACTCCCCAAAACGCAAAGTCAACTTTAGACTTTTGAAGCTTCTGCTGAAAGAGAAACAATATCGGTTATATCAATGTTCCGAGTATTTGCAAAGAGCGCACCTTCCACATTCCTACTTTACATTATATCCGGAAATATTGGCAACTCCTCTCTCTCTCTCTCTCTCTCTCTCTCTCTCTCTCTCTCTCTCTCTCTCTCTTCTCAAG
>NC_087204.1:34716706-34724206 GCF_015104395.2 Macrobrachium nipponense | reverse complement strand
CTACCTCGAAATTTATATATTTTCATCTATGTAAACCGAAGGGAAATTTTTTAGTTGATATAATTCCTTCCCTCGTGGGTTCGAACCCACGAGAGGACGAAATAATTATTAACTAAAAATTACCCTTTGGTTTACATATATGAAAATATATAAATTCCGAGGTAGAGCGAATTAGATATTAAAGGACATTTGTAGCTCGAATAATATATATATATATATATATAATATATATATATATATATATATATATATATATATATACATGCTTAAAAAATCACAGTAGATGCACGTGACTTCATAAATAAGCGAATACCATGGGAAATGATAGTCAGGAATCCAAGCGCTTTCGTCTTTATTCAGACATCGTCAAGGAGCTACTGAACGATGTCTGAATAAAGACGAAAGCGCTTGGATTCCTGACTATCATTTCCCGTGGTATTCGCTTATATATATATATATATATATATATATATATTTATATATATATATGTTATATATATATATCTATAATATATATATTTATATATATAAATACGTGTCACAACGTGATTAATATACAATCATTAAGCTACAAATGTCGTTTAATATCCAATATTGCGGAAGTGGCGTGAATTAAATATTAAGTGACATCACTTAATGATTGTATGTATATATGTATATATATATATATATATATATATATATATATATATATATATATATAATTAATATAATATATATATGCATACATAATACACATTTACATATACATATCTCTCCCGACACAATAATACCCGGGCGTTATGATTTACGACCGTCTTCTGAAAGCAATTTCGCCCTGGACGTTAAGGGTCGTAAATTCACAAAGGAATCTGAAATAGCTGTCTCCAGCATTCTGGACTTTTACTACTAACTGGGGGAAGAAGGACTTTCCTGGTAACCCGTTTCTGAAATCTTATGCACCGGTGACTTTTATATCTGTTTCGTTTTATCATTTTATCAATTTGTTAGGTTGTTTTTTTCTTAAATTTATATTTCCATTTTTTATCATCGATTTGTTAATTTACTTTTTATTTTATTTATTTATTTATTTTTTTTTTGATAAATGACCTCTTCTTTCTGTACTTCCTGTTGCCTTCTGTTACTTCTTTCTAATGGACGCCATATTCTTTTGGAAGCTTGAATTTCAAGTCAGTGGCTTCTATGGTGGGCTTGATCCATATGAATAGGGTCCATCTTCTGATTAATAATAATAATAATAATAATAATAATAATAATAATAAAGCTTGAATATCAAGACTGGCCTCCGTATTCTTGTTCCATATGAATTGTGTTAATAATAATAATAATAATAATAATAATAATAATAATAATAATAATAATAATAATAATAATAACAATACTTACAAGCTCTGAATAAGACTAGCATAGGTTAATATTAGGAGAGGGATCTTCCAGGGCGACTCACTGTCCCCACTACTCTTCGTAGTAGCCATGATTCCCATGACCAAAAGTACTACAAGAAGATGGATGCTGGTACCAACTCAAGAAAAGAGGCAACAGAATCAACCATCTGATGTTCATGGACGACATCAAGCTGTATGGTAAGAGCATCAAGGAAATAGATACCCTAATCCAGACTGTAAGGATTGTATCTGGGGACATCAGGATGGAGTTTGGAATAGAAAAATGCGCCCTAGTCAACATACAAAAAGGCAAAGTAACGAGAACTGAAGGGATAAAGCTACCAGATGGGAGCAACATCAAACACATAGATGAGACTGGATACAAATACCTGGGAATAATGGAAGGAGGGGATATAAAACACCAAGAGATGAAGACACGATCAGGAAGAATATATGCAGAGACTCAATGCGATACTCAAGTCAAAACTCAACGCCGGAAATATGATAAAAGCCATAAACACATGGGCAGTGCCAGTAATCAGATACAGTGCAGGAATAGTGGAATGGACGAAGGCAGAACTCCGCAACATAGACCAGAAAACCAGGAAACATATGACAATACACAAAGCACTACACCCAAGAGCAAATACGGACAGACTATACATAACACGAAAGGAATGGAGGAGAGGACTACTAAGTATAGAGGAGTGCGTCAACATCGAGAACAGAGCACTGGGGCAAATTATCTGAAAAACCAGTTGAAGACGAGTGGCTAAAGAGTGCATGGAATGGAGGACTAATAAAAGTAGACGAAGACCCAGAAATATACAGAGACAGGAGAATGACAGACAGAACAGAGGACTGGCATAACAAACCAATGCACGGAAAATACATAAGGGACAGACTAAAGAACTAGCCAGCGATGACACATGGCAATGGCTACAGAGGGGAGAGCTAAAGAAGGAAACTGAAGGAATGATAACAGCGGGCACAAGATCAGGCCCTAAGAACCAGATATGTTCAAAGAACGATAGACGGAAATAACATCTCTCCCATATGTAGGAAGTGCAATACGAAAAATGAAACCATAAACCACATAGCAAGCGAATGCCCGGCACTTGCACAGAATCAGTACAAAAAGAGGCATGATTCAGTGGCAAAAGCCCTCCACTAGAGCCTGTGCAAGAAACATCAGCTACCTTGCAGTAATAAGTGGTACGAGCACCAACCTGAGGGAGTGATAGAAAACGATCAGGCAAAGATCCTCTGGGACTATGGTATCAGAACAGATAGGGTGATGCGTGCAAATAGACCAACGTGACGTGATTGACAAAGTCAAGTAGAAAGTATCACTCATTGATGTCGCAATACCATGAGACACCAGAGTTGAAAAGAAAGAGAGGGAAAAAAATGGATAAGTATCAAGATCTGAAAATAGAAAATAAGAAGGATATGGGATATGCCAGTGGAATTGTACCCATAATCATAGGAGCACTAGGCAAGATCCAAGATCCCTGAAAAAGAATCTAGAAAAACTAGAGGCCGAAGTAGCTCCAGGATTCATGCAGAAGAGTGTGATCCTAGAAACGGCGCACATAGTAAGAAAAGTGATGGATTCCTAAGGAGGCAGGATGCAACCCGGAACCCCACACTATAAATACCGCCCAGTCGAATGGGAGGACTGTGATAGAGCAAAAAAAAAAATGATAATAATAATAATAATAATAATAAACAATAATAATATAATAATAATAATAATAATAATAATAATAATAATAATAATAATAATAATAATAATAATAGTGTACTTAAGAAGCAGACCCGCTCTCAAGCATACTTTATTAAAAGGAGTGGCTACTTCAGCAGCTGTTGAAGTAGCTATTACTTTTGATGATAATAATAATAATAATAATAATAAAATAATGATAATAATCATCATCATCATCATCATCATCTTTGGAACCTTGAATTTCAAGTCAGTGGCCCCTTTTGTGGGTTTTTTCCATATGAATAAGGTCCATCTTCTTGTATAATAATAATAATCATAAGGGCACTTCCCCACCTTGGAAACAGCCAAAGGAGCGAGTGTCATAGAATCGAAAGCTCCCAGTAAAACTTCATGTCATCCATTAGAGTGACGGGGAATATTCTCCCGAGGCTGTTGTGCCTGCTAGGCTGGGTCGTATGATGGTATGTTGTTGGACTGTAGGAATGCCCAATGAAAGGAAGAAGATATATATATATATATATATATATATATATATAATATAATATTCATATATATAATATACATATATTTATAAAAAAATATATGTATAGTTATTTGATGGTTTGTCTCGTAGTGTAAACTTTTTCATTTGTTTTGCATAAGTCACCCGAAACAGGTTCAGGATTTTTCTTGCTTCTCCTTCAAGGGGTTTTTTTTCTCATCGATTATCCATTTCTCTCTCTCTCTCTCTCTCTCTCTCTCTCTCTCTCTCTCTCTCTCTCTCTCTCTCAAGCTAATACCTTCCCTTCCCTTATTCCACAGTCGCATTTTTGCAAACAACTCTTCTCTATTTTTACTCATTCTCAAAATTTTTATTCGTAAGTCATTTCCTCCTTTTAATTTCACCTCTTAGGGGGAGGGTGCTCTCTCTCTGTCTCTCTCTCTGTCTCTCTGTCTCTCTCTCTTTATTCCCAGCTCTTTTTCTCCCAGAATCTCTCCTAATGCGGGGATTACTTATGCTCAAAAAGTCAAAGCCGAGGTAAAAGCATTAGAAACTTCAAACGAAAAGAGAGAGAGAGAGAGAGAGAGAGAGAGAGAGAGAGAGAGAGAGGTTCTCTTATTCCAAAGTCTTCAAGTGAAACTTTTTCTTGTAGAGAGAGAGAGAGAGAGAGAGAGAGAGAGAGAGAGAGTGATTATAATATCGAACGTCTTTAAGTGAACTTTTGCGTGTAAAGAAAAACAAGGAGAGAGAGAGAGAGAGAGAGAGAGAGAGAGAGAGAGAGAGAGAGAGAGATACCGCCAGTCTTCAAGTGAAACCTTTGCATGTGAAGGAAAACCAAACAAAGCAGCTTATATTGGTGCAGCGTGGTTTTGAATATAAAAAATATATATCATGGAAAGTGAATTACAAAATTCGCAAGGCAAATGTCAAGGGTTGATTAAATATGACAAATAATTGAAATTTTTTTCGCTGTTTCTACACGTATTTTCATTTACAACATCTTTTTATTAATACTCTCTGTGGTGACATATGCATGTGAGATTAAAAATTAATATTTTTTGAAGGTTGATAAATAATGGAAATATATACTTTTTCAAATATTTCATAAAAGAATTATGAAATGCTGACAATTTGCTTGTGGAAGTGATTGTATCAACAAAGGAAATGTCCCTCTCTCTCTCTCTCTCTCTCTCTCTCTCTCTCTCTCTCTCTCTCACACACATTTATATATATATATATATATATATATATATATATATATATATATAAATATATATATGAAACCAAGTCTCTCTCTCTCTCTCTCTCTCTCTCTTTCTCTCTCTGCACACACACACACACAACACACACACACACACACACACACACACACACACACACATACATATATATATATATATATATATATATATATATATATATATATATATATATATATATATATATATACATGGAACAAGCCCACCACAGGGGCCACTGGCTTGAAATGCAAACTTCCAAAGAATATGGTGTCCAATAGGAAGGAGTAACAATATGAAGACCTCATAGAATCGCCGCTTATCTATGGAAGAAACCAACGCCTCTCACTGTTGTTGACACTCGACGCCTAGACACCCAAATCTCTCTCCCTCTACATATCCCAACTGGCTATATTCATAGTCCAGTACCTTAGGGTGGGCAAACGACAGCTCTCGACCTAATTCCAAGCGCAAGATTGGTTTTGGGACTGGAGGCCCGAATGCAGGAGATTGGGTCTGGGAGTTTCCCAGAGCGGGGAGAGAGAGAGAGAGAGAGAGAGAGAGAGAGAGAGAGAGAGAGAGGATGTTGATCATTCCATCTTCCTCTCCTTCTTCCTCTTCAAGGTTTTGGTGTTCAGGATTTGTAGCTCTTATTGAAAGGGGAGTGTGATGACTCACTTGACTGGATTTTAAATTTGATATTCGGGGGTTTAATTTGAAAGTGTTGTTGTAGGAATGTTGTAGATTCTTGTGGTTACTAAAGTGTGTCGAGGTTATACGCTTATAGTTTAATTTGTGAATTAAATACAACCCGAAAAACAGGACTTTTGAAAATTATAATATATAATTTAAATTTTCTCAACAAAATTACGAGGTTTTGCTAAAAAAAGGCGTTGATGTGAGGATGATGTTGACTCTTGTGGTTATTACCACGCGCCAATTATGGTTTAATTTGTAAAGTAAATGTACCCAGCTAAAACAAAATTTTTCTAAAATTAAACAAATATTTTTACAATCTTACCAACAAAATCCCGTTTTATTAAAAAAAAATTACATAATTGCTGATTTTCTTTAAGCTTAACCTTAACTTCTGTAGATAGAAGTGTATAGATATACACGCAAAATAAAAATCTAGTATTTGGCAAAAGACAATCTTTATTAGCTATGAATATATAATGGCTATCTATCAACATTCAGTCTGATACTATTCTATACGATGACTAGAAGCAGCTAAATTATTTGCATGTTTGGGAAGTTGGTAAATTAACAATCTATGTAGATGAATAATCAAGTCAGTTTTTACAAGTTAGACAAAAAAAAAGCGAAAAAGGAAAAGAAAAAAAGACGGGTTTGCAAGGAACTAAATTATTATTATTATTATTATTATTATTATTATTATTATTATTATTATTATTATTATTATTATTATTATTATTAATCAAATGAACCCTATTCATATCGAACACGCCTACCACAGAGGGCATAAACTTGAAATTCAAGTATCCAATGAATATGATGCTAATTTGAAAGAAGTAAGGAAAGGATAAAGGAAATAGACAGAAAAGTTCACTTATTAGAAAAAAAAAAAGATTTACAGATTAATAAATGAATTCGTAAATGCTGTCTATTGTTCATCTAGAGCAAATATCTTCTTATCCTCGGATGTTTTGATGTCAGGGATAAACTCACGATAAACTTATGTCTCAAATTCAGGCGAAAGTTGGTTCATATCCCAAAGTTTGAGACGACAAGCAGCGCTCAATTCATTAAACACTGCTGATGTCTGTTGGTTTCAACAGCCCACCCTAAGATGAAACAGCCTTTGTCACAAATACTTGAAGCCTCAACTGTACAGAAAATAGAGGAAAGGGGCTATTAATATTGTTAATATATAGTATGTTAGCAATCATGGCGGAACGGTTAAATTATCCTACTACTGTATGTTACAGCGATATCATATTGTCTATTGAATCAGAACAATTTTTTTCAAATAAACCCTTCGTAATTGTTTGTTTTTAATTTGTCATTTACTTCACCATTTTATCGGCCCTCTCTCTCTCTCTCTCTCTCTCTCTCTCTCTCTCTCTCTCTCTCTCTCTCTCTCTCTCTCTTTTACGAAATTTACCTCGTAAATAAAACTAGTAATAATAAAAATAAGTGTTCACACTGAAACGGATGTTAAAATATTAAAACAAAACTCTAAGAATTGAAGGGAGATTAACGAATGAAAAAGAGGAAATATGAAACATATTGGCAGACAGATATAAGAGAGAATTTACCCCCAGAATTGATAATGAAGATAATGATACAGAAATAAGGGATGAAAATAGTGAATATTTATCAGATATAGATATTAATGAAGCCGATATTGTGCAGGATGTTAATGAAATTAAAAATGGAGCAGCAGCTGGGCCTGATGGTGTCTCTGCTATTTAGTTAAGGAAAGTAGTTCATTCTATCGCAAAGCCCCTTGCAATATTATTAAGGCAAAGTGTAGATACAGGCAAGATTTATGATGAGCACAAATTAGCATATATTACCCCTACTTTCAAAAGTGGATCAAGACTAGAGGCAAGTAATTATAGGCCTGTGAGTCTAACATCATATATTATGAAAGTGAATGAAAGGTAATGAGGATAAATATTATGAAACATTTAATGAAAAATA
>NC_087204.1:34709206-34711706 GCF_015104395.2 Macrobrachium nipponense | reverse complement strand
AGAAAAGTAAACATCATTCATGCGTACCAAGAGACAGAAGGATCTTGTTCCAGAAAATCAGAAAGTGGAAAAAAGGTCTTGCAAAAGAAAAAATGCATGGAAAGTTATAGAACTAAAAAGTAAGATAGAAAATGCAGAACAAAAGATTATACAATCAAAAGAAATGAAAAACGGGACTTGGAAGAAAAAACCCTATTAAATATCAAGCAAAACCCCAACTATTATACTCATACGCGAAGAAGATGAATAAAAGAAGAATAGAAATAGGCCCTCTGAGAATTGAAGGGAGATTAACGAATGAAAAAAAGGAAATTTGCAACATACTGGCAGAACGATATAAGAGAGAATTCACCCCTAGAATAGATAATGAAGATAATGATATAGAAGTAAGGGATGAAATAGTGAATATTTAGCTGACATAGAAATTAATGAAGCTGATATTGTGCAGGCAATTAATGAAATTAAAAATGGAGCTGCTGCAGGGCCGGATGGAGTGCCTGCTATTTTGTTAAAGAAAGTAGTTCATTCTATCGCAAAGCCACTTGCAATATTATTAAGACAAAGTGTAGATACAGGCAAGATTTATGATGAGCACAAATTAGCATGTATCACCCCTACTTTCAAAAGTGGATCAAGACTAGAGGCAAGTAATTATAGGCCTGTGAGTCTAACATCACATATTATGAAAGTGTATGAAAGGGTAATGAAGAAAAATATTATGAAACATTAATAAAAAAATAATTTGTTTAATATAGTACAACACGGTTTCGTACCCGGAAAAAGTACACAAACCCAACTGTTAGTCCACCGTGAGAACATATTCAAAAATATGAAAAGCGGAAATGAAACAGATGTGGTTTATCTAGACTTTGCAAAAGCTTTTGACAAAGTAGACCATAATATATTAGCAAAGAAAATTAGAAAACACAATATCGTATATAAAGTAGGAAGTGGTTAAAGAATTTTTACACAACAGAAAACAGATAGTTATTGCAAACGATGAGAAATCGGATGAAACCAAGGTAATATCCGGTGTGCCACAAGGTTACGGTGTTAGCTGCAATACTGTTTGTTTATTATGATTGAAGACAGTAGGCAGTAATGTTAAGGATTCGGTAGTGAGTAGTTTCGCTGATGACACAAGAATAAGTAGAGAAATTACATGTGATTAAGATAGGAAACTCTCTACAAAGAGACCTTAACAAAGTATATGATTGGGCAGAGGAAAATAGGATGGTGTTTAACTCTGATAAATTTGAATCAATAAATTATGGAGACAGAGAAGGAAAGCTATATGCATATAGGGGACCTAATAATGAGACAATCACAAATAAGGAAGCAGTTAAAGACCTTGGTGTGATGCTGAATAGGAACATGTTATGCAATGATCAAATAGCAATTCTTTTGGCAAAATGTAAAGCAAAAATGGGAATGTTGTTACGGCACTTCAAAACAAGAAAAGCTGAACACATGATTATGCTTTATAAAACATATGTTCGTAGTCCACTTGAATATTGCAATATGATATGGTACCCACACTATCAAAAGGATATTGCACAAATAGAGTGTACAAAGGTCCTTTACAGCTAGAATAGAAGAAGTTAAGGACCTAGACTACTGGGAAAGACTACAATCCTTAAAATTATATAGTCTAGAAAGGAGAAGAGAACGCTACATGATAATTCAGGCATGGAAACAGATAGAAGGAATAACAGAAAATATCATGGAACTAAAAATATCAGAAAGAGCAAGCAGAGGTAGATTAATAGTGCCCAAAACTATACCAGGAAAAATAAGGAAAGCACACAGGACATTAATCCACTACGCACCAGCATCGATAATGCAGCGTCTATTCAATGCGTTGCCAGCTCATCTGAGGAATATATCAGGAGTGAGCGTAGATGTGTTTAAGAATAAGCTCGACAAATATCTAAACTGCATCCCAGACCATCCAAGATTGGGAAGTATGCAAAATATACCGGAAGATGTACTAGCAACTCTCTGGTAGACATTAGAGGCGCCTCACACTGAGGGACCTGGGGCAACCCGAACGAACTGTAAGGTCTGTAAGGTAAGGTAAGGTAAGGTCTCTCCCTCTCTCTCTCTCTCTCTCTCTCTCTCTCTCTCTCTCTCTCTCTCTCTATATATATATATATATATATATATATATATATATATTTATATATGTGTGTGTATATATATGTGTATATATATACACATATATATAATGTATTGTTTTTCTTTCCCTCTCTTTCTCTCTGTCTCTCTCCCCTTCCTTCATTCTCTCTCTCTCTCTCTCTCTCTCTCTCTCTCTGAACATGTGTGTGAAATGACAGTTGCATATCATCGAGCGGCCAGACCAATTAACGAAACAATACGGTAGGATATTTTCGTCGAATATCACGATTTCAGGATAACTGAATTTCCTCCTACCCTTAATAGGATTCTCCTGCCTTCAATCCTGTAAAATTTTCAAATGGCTTCGATTTCTAATGGAAAA
>NC_087204.1:34686706-34706706 GCF_015104395.2 Macrobrachium nipponense | reverse complement strand
TGAAGTAAAAAATTAAGAACAACATGCATAAGAGAGAGAGAGAGAGAGAGAGAGAGAGAGAGAGAGAGAGAGAGAGGAAAGTTATCGGTAAAATCAACAGAAGCTAACATTGCACCCAAAATTATAAGAATTAAAAGAAAAATTAACAGTAAGCAGAGATAGAGAGAGAGAGAGAGAGAGAGAGAGAGAGAGCCTATGCACTTTCTCTAAGTGTGCTAACTTCGCTAATTAGCCCGACCATATTTTTTTAAACTTAATTATGCGAATATCTCGAGAGTCTGGGGGAGACTTCTCTCTTGTGACTGTGAGATCAGTATGTTAACTGTAGGTCTTTGTGTCTTGTTTTACCTCTGGGAGCTATTTTGTTACCTGGAGAGTTATTCAAGTGTTGATTTTAATTTTGGTTTGTTGTTAGTCTGTCTGTCTGTCTGTCTGTCTGTCTCTCTCTCTCTCTCTCTCTCTCTCTCTCTCTCTCTCTCTCTCTTTCTTTTATTACCGGTTCTAATCTCTGTGGGCAAGTTTGTACTCTATGGTTCTTCTCTTTTACTGTCAATCTCTATTTACGTGTGTATGAATGTTCTTGCTCTCTCTCTCTCTCTCCCTCTCTCTCATACTTTTTCTGTCTTTTCAGCAATCTTAATTTTTGTGGACAAGTGTATATTCTCTCTCTCTCTCTCTCTCTCTCTCTCTCTCTCTCTCTCTCTCTCTCTCTCTCTCTTGCTTGGTGAGACGTTCCCGCGTGAAGTCAGATTAATCAAATGATATCACAAGTTTAACATACGTCTAGAATTTGAGAAATATCTAGAAGTGTTCGTGAACTATCGGTGATAAGATTAGTGTGAAAATAGTAGGATAAAGCGTCTTCTAAGTTAGTTTAACAAGTGAAATACTGTAAATCAGAACAAGATGGCAGTAAGTTCCAACTGCGGTAAGAAATGGCGAAATTTAGCTTGCTTGGCAGATTTTCAATACAATGAGGTAGCAGGAAGGGAACTGGCATTTCTATATATGAGATCAGCAACAGTCCTAACCAAAAAGATACAAAAGCATTCATAGATATATTAGAAGGATATAATCCTTCAAACTGGAACAAATCAACTGAAAACATCTTGAAAATAATTGAAGAAGTTCCAAATAAAATCCAAGTGGTCAAGAGACTCATAAAGAAAATATACATAAACCAACATATTCCGACAAAGAAAATGAATAAGGTGAACCTTGTGAATATCCTAACTGATGCATTAGGAAAAAGAATGCCAAAAGCATGCAAACTGTGTAAGGTGTGGTATAGCATAGTTAATCCACAAAACCTAATCAGAAAATGTGCTGCATGCAACATTCCGACCCATCCACAGTGTGCTGAGGTAATGCAAGATATGAGAAAAGATACAAGAATATTTTATTCAACGTGTCTATCGTGGATAGACAATGTTATTAAATCAAGATTGAATGTACAAATAGTTGAGGATGAAGAAGAAGAGGAAGAGGAAGAAGAAGAAGAGGAAAACGGAAGTGAAGTAAACAAAACTGAAATGACAGAAAAAAATAAGGAAAACAAAGAACAAGATAAAAGTATGGATGCAGAGATACTCATTGATACTACATATGAGGCAATAAAGCAGCATACTTACGAAGAAATAAATTACGATATGACAACACAAAAGAAAATCCCGAAGAGGCTCTACCCAGATCTACACAATGACGGGAAAGAGGAAAAAATAGACAAAAAAAGACAAAGTCTGCAACCTTTTGAAAAGAGGGAATTGCAGATTTGGAGAAAGATGTTACTACAAACATCCTAAGGTATGTCACAACTATGAAATATATGGTAAATGTGCATACCTAGACGGCTATGAGGATGAATGCAGAGATCTGCATCCAAAAATATGCAAAAACCTAAAAGAAGGAAAAGGATGTAAGTTCGACAAAAAATGTAAATATATGCACCCTGTAGCCATGAATCATAATCAAGTAAATAATCAATCAACTAATAAAATCCAAAATAAGAAAGAAACAAATAAAGAGAGGAATAAAGAATATCAGGTAAAAGAAAAAAGCAAGCCATCAACGAGATATGCAGAGATGTCAGCAAAAAATTTTAAAGCATCAGCTCCAAAATTCTACTCAAGAGATAATAACTGTATTTATTATGCAAGAGGATATTGCAGCAACGGAGAAAATTGCAGATTCAGACACAAAATGAATAATTATGATGAAGGAAGATCAAATATTATGGAAAAGTTGGATTTTTTAATGTCAGAATTTCTGGAAATGAAAAAAAGAACAACATACCAGAACAGGAAAGAGACATGGGAAAAACCTTATTACTACCAATATTAAATGAAGGAGAAAACACGCAAACCATCATAGTGATGAATGCGCAGGGTTTAGTTACGAGTAACTCAAAAAGAAAAATAGAGTACTTAGAAGAACTAACCCAAATTGAAAAGAAAATAGATATAATGAATATAAGTGAAACCTGGTATTCCCAAGAGACTGGGAATGATGATCAAATAAAAGGGTTCCAAACTTATAGATCAGATAGAAAAAATAGGAATCAAGGGGGAACCGGAATATATGGGAAAGACAAAAAACAAGGAAAAATATATAAGAAATATAGTAACTCAGAATGTGAACTAATAGCGGTAGAATTTGAATCTGAAAAATTAATGAACATAGTAATATATAGACCTCCTAATACTAAAGAGTTTGACTTAATAATAGAAAAATTGGATGATATATGTAGAAATCACAAGGACTGGACTATTCTCCTATCTGGAGACTTCAACTTTCGTTTCGTAGACTAGAAAGAACGAATAGGAGATTGTGGTTGTACTTATACATATAAAAAAGAGAGTAATAGTAGTGCAGAAGATAAGAGGCATTTCGAAAAGCTATTAGATATGCTACTAGAATACAACATTCAACAAATAAATCACCTGCCAACAAGAAAGGAAAATACTTTAGACCTAGTATTTGTGAACGAGATGAATTATGTTAAAGAAATAATAGTTTATGATGCGAGTATTTCAGACCATAATGTCATAGAATTAACAGTCCATACCAAAGCAAGTGAAAACAGAGATAAGCAAGAAATGAAAAAGTGGGAAGGATATGGAAAATACAACTTCTACAGTAAAAATATAAAATGGTCAGAAATAAATGAAGAATTAAACAAAGATTGGGATAACATTTTCGTAAGTGATGACATAAGGGTAAATACGGAGATATTGTATAAAATATTAGAGAAAATAGTGGATAAATATATACCGAAGAAGAAAAGTAAACATCCATCATGCATACCAAGAGACAGAAGGATCTTGTTCCAGAAAATCAGAAAGTGGAAAAAAGGTCTTGCAAAAGAAAAAAATGCATGGAAAGTTATAGAACTAAAAAGTAAGATAGAAAATGCAGAACAAAAGATTATACAATCAAAAGAAAATGAAAAACGGGACTTGGAAGAAAAAACCCTAATAAATATCAAGCAAAACCCCAAACTATTATACTCATACGCGAAAAAGATGAATAAAAGAAGAATAGAAATTGGCCCTCTAAGAATTGAAGGGAGATTAACGAATGAAAAAAAAGGAAATTTGCAACATATTGGCAGAACGATATAAGAGAGAATTCACCCCTAGAATAGATAATGAAGATAATGATATAGAAGTAAGGGACGAAAATAGTGAATATTTAGCTGACATAGATATTAATGAAGCTGATATTGTGCAGGCTATTAATGAAATTAAAAATGGAGCTACAGCAGGGCCTGATGGAATTCCTGCTATTTTGTTAAAGAAAGTAGTTCATTCTATCGCAAAGCCACTTGCAATATTATTAAGACAAAGTGGTAAGATACAGGCAAGATTTATGATGAGCACAAATTAGCATATATTACCCCTACTTTCAAAAGTGGATCAAGACTAGAGGCAAGTAATTATAGGCCTGTGAGTCTAACATCACATATTATGAAAGTGTATGAAAGGGTAATGAAGAAAAATATTATGAAACCATTAATAAAAAATAACTTGTTTAATATAGGACAAGTTGGACAACACGGTTTCGTACCCGGAAAAAGTACACAAACCTTTTTCCGTGAGAACATATTCAAAAATATGAAAAGCGGAAATGAAACAGATGTGGTTTATCTAGACTTTGCAAAAGCTTTTGACAAAGTAGACCATAATATATTAGCGAAGAAAATTAGAAAACACAATATCGTGGATAAAGTAGGAAGATGGTTAAAAGAATTTTTTAATTTTTTACACAACAGAAACAGATAGTTATTGCAAACGATGAGAAATCGGATGAAGCCAAGGTAATATCCGGTGTGCCACAAGGTACGGTGTTAGCTGCAATACTGTTTGTTATTATGATTGAAGACATAGACAGTAATGTTAAGGATTCGGTAGTGAGTAGTTTCGCTGATGACACAAGAATAAGTAGAGAAATTACATGTGATGAAGATAGGAACGCTCTACAAAGAGACCTTAACAAAGTATATGATTGGGCAGAGGTAAATAGGATGGTATTTAACTCTGATAAATTTGAATCAATAAATTATGGAGACAGAGAAGAAAGCTATATGCATATAGGGGACCTAATAATGAGACAATCACAAATAAGGAAGCAGTTAAAGACCTTGGTGTGATGCTGAATAGGAACATGTTATGCAATGATCAAATAGCAATTCTTTTGGCAAAATGTAAAGCAAAAATGGGAATGTTGTTACGGCATTTCAAAACAAGAAAAGCTGAACACATGATTATGCTTTATAAAACATATGTTCGTAGTCCACTTGAATATTGCAATATGATATGGTACCCACACTATCAAAAGGATATTGCACAAATAGAGAGTGTACAAAGGTCCTTTACAGCTAGAATAAAAGAAGTTAAGGACCTTGACTACTGGGAAAGACTACATCCTTAAAATTATATAGTCTCCGAAGGAGAAGAGAACGCTACATGATAATTCAGGCATGGAAACAGATAGAAGGAATAGCAGAAAATATCATGGCACTAAAAATATCAGAAAGAGCAAGCAGAGGTAGATTAATAGTGCCCAAAACTATACCAGGAAAAATAAGGAAAGCACACAGGACATTAATCCACTACGCACCAGCATCGATAATGCAGCGTCTATTCAATGCGTTGCCAGCTCATCTGAGGAATATATCAGGAGTGAGCGTAGATGTGTTTAAGAATAAGCTCGACAAATATCTAAACTGCATCCCAGACCATCCAAGATTGGAAGATGCAAAATATACCGGAAGATGTACTAGCAACTCTCTGGTAGACATTAGAGGCGCCTCACACTGAGGGACCTGGGGCAACCCGAACGTACTGTAAGGACTGTAAGAGGACTCTCTCTCCATCAACCCTAATCTTTGTGGACAAGTGCATTTTCTCTTTTTCCAACACTCTCTCTTTGCATGTATGTGTACCTCTCTCTCTCTCTCTCTCTCTCTCTCTCTCTCTTACAAACACACAAACTCTTGAAACCCCTTTACTTCTCATGCCGTCCAAAGACCAGAAAACTTATCTTTTTTCAAGCTCTACATTAAGCTGTAACTTGCGCTGTTTCTCACACAGAGCAGCATCTACTTGTTTACTTAAGAGTCGGTTCCCTTGTTGTATTAGTTTCAAGACTAATTACATTCTTTACTTTTGTCATGGGATTCTCTTGAGTGCATTATCTGCAAATAGTCCTCTTTGGCGAGTTTCAGGGATATTATTCTTCGGTGCATTGCTGGAGGGGAATATTCCGTAGTGGGAGGGTCAGTGGGGAGAATATTCTTGGGTGATTATCAAGAGGAATATTCATTAATGGATTGATAGGGGAAGTATTGCTTAGCATTTGGTGGGGAGAATATTCTTTTGGGAATTGGTAGGGAGAATATTCTTTTGGGAACTGGTAGGGAGAATATTCTTTTGGGAATTGGTAGGGAGAATATTCTTTTGGGAATTGGTAGGGAGAAAATTCTGTAGTGAATTAATAGGGATAACATTCTGTGGTGAATTAAAAAGGATAGCAATCTCTATTGGACTGTTGGAAAGAATATTCTATTTTGAATTACGAAGGATAATATTTTTTTATAGATCTGATTAGGAAAATATTTATTAGTGGATTATTAACGGGGAATATTGTCTTTGAATTGCAAAGGATGATACTCTTTATCGAACTGCCGGAAAAAATATTTCTGGTTACGAAAAGTAATTCTTGAAAAAGAATATATATATATATATATATATATATATATATATATATATATATATATATATATATATATTATATCACATATCATGACTAATAGCATTTAACAATCTCTTGTGAAGTGTGACGCACCTTGATCGACAGATAGGTAATTAGTGTCCTTAATTAAAGACCATAAAAATAGGCATTTGTTCCTGAGAAAGTCGTAATAATTAAGAGACTTCAACTGAAAAAGGAATAATGATCGAAGTCTGGACACTTGACGACCAACTTCTGTGACAGTTTGTTGGTGACAAACAGGAGGATATAACATTACGGGATTTTGCGGGATTTAACGGGATTTTTGTAGGATTTTACGGGATTCAGTGCGACATCTGAAGTTTTAAGGGTTTTACGGAATTTTACAGGATTTAAAGAGACAATACGAATCAAGGGGGTATGGGATTTTGAATTATTTTACGGGATTTTGTTGGATTTTAAGGGATGTACTGGATTTTCTGGTATTGCACTGGATTTTATGGGGTTCTATGAGATTTTAAGGGATTTGATGGCATTATCTGGGGTTTACAGGATTTATGGGGATATATGTGATTTTCTGGGCTTTTCAGGATTTATGGGTTTTTATGGGATTAGATGGGATTTTCTGGAATTGTACCGGATTTCATGGGGTTTTATGGGATTTGATGGGTTTTCTGGGCTTTACAGGATTTATGGAGTTTTATGGGATTTGATGGGCTTTTCTGGGCTTTACAGGATTTATGGGGTTTTATGGGATTTGATGGGCTTTTCTGGGCTCTACAGGATTTATGGGGTTTCGGGGGATTTGATGGGATTTTCTGGACTTAACAGAATTTATGGGGTTTATGGGTTATGATAAGCTTTTCTGGGCTTAGAGGATTTATGGGGTTTTATGGGATTTGATGGGCTTTTCTGGGCTCTACAGGATTTATGGGGTTTCGGGGGATTTGATGGGATTTTCTGGACTTAACAGAATTTATGGGGTTTATGGGTTATGATAAGCTTTTCTGGGCTTAGAGGATTTATGTGGTTTTATGGGATTTAATGGGCTTTACAGGATTTATGGGGTTTTATGGGATTTGATTAGATTTTCTGGGCTTTACAGGATTTATGGGGTTTTATGGAATTTGATGGAATTTGATGGGCTTTACAGGATTTATGGGGTTTAATGGGATTTGATGGGATTTTCTGGGTTTTGCTGGATTTATGGGGTTTATGGGATTTGATGGGATTTTCTTGGCTTTACAGGATTTATGGGGTTTTATGGAATATGATGGGCTTTTCTAGACTTTACAGGATTTATGTTTTTTTTTGAAATTTGATAAAGCTTTTCTGGGCTTTACAGGATTTATGGGGTTTAATGGGATTTGATGGGATTTTCTGGGTTTTGCAAGATTTATGGGGATTTATGGGATTTGATGGGATTTTCTAGGCTTTACAGGATTTATGGGGTTTTATAGGATTTGATGGGCTCTTAGGGCTTTACAGGATTTATGGGGTTTTATGGGATTTAATGGGAATTTTCTGGGCTTTACTAGATTTGTGGGGTTTTATAGTGATGGGATTTTCGAGGCTGTAGAGGATTTATGGGTTTCATGGGATTTTCTAGGCTTACAGGGATTATGGGTCTTCACAGGATTTTATGGAGTTTTATGGAGTTAAGGATTTACTAGATTTTGTGGAATTTTGCGGGATTTTTAGTGATTTAGAAGATTTACGTGATTTTATGAGATTTACAGGTTTACGAAATTTCACGGTATTTACGGGATTTCATTTGATTTTACGGGATTTTAGAAGATTTAGTTTCGTAATGAATATATTCTCATTTTCACTTATTTGACCCGTACTACAGTGCATGAAGATTGAGAGAGAGAGAGAGAGAGAGAGAGAGAGAGAGAGAGAGAGAGAGAGAGAGAGAGAGAGATTACCATATGCACTGAACAGTGACCTTAACATTTCACTCCCAATTATAGAGAGTAAGAAAAATGAACGACAACACTATAAATTTATAAAATTCTAACATCACTTACACCTGGCTTCGGGTATTCTGGTTAATTAGTGAAGTTTACCTTGTTACTTTATTTTTGACAGGTAACACGACAGGTAACGAAAAAAGTGGGAAGTTATGTAACTCTTTCACAAGTAATTAAGCGAGGAGTTCTGACAAGGGGAATAAACAACCATTTATTGAGGTCATATAAAAGATAGAGGAGATGAAGAAATAATAATAATAATAATAATAATAATAATAATAATAATAATAATAATAATAATAATAATTCTAATAATAATAATTTAATTTTACTTGAGACATCTGCTATTTACCAAAAGACTGGATAAATATATGTAATGTGCTTCTGTCCTGGTCAGGACTCGAGCCATGGCCTGGTTAAGAAGCAGTGATAGACAGTGTCTTTCACCACTTGGCTATCTATTGATAGCCGAGTGGTCAGTCTCTGTGTACTGTGGTTTCAAAAACAGGTTAGGTTTCGAATCATGTACAATCACCCTTGGGTATAGAAATTCGAATTTAAAACTTTAAATGTGCTAGCTTAAGAAATTAAAATTTAAACGATATATGTAAGCCTAGGCATTCGAATTTATGCAATACATGTGAGATTAGGGATTCGAAATTAAAACTGTATATATTTCAACTTTGGAATTCGAACTTGAACTGTCTATGTGAGCTTACGAACTCGAATTTATACAATACGTGTGAGATCTAGGATTCGAACTTAAAACTGTGTATACTTAAACTTTCAAATTCGAACTTCAACTGTCTTTGTGAGCTTAGGAATTCGAATTTAAGCTATATATGTGAGTATGGGACCTTAAATATAAAAAATTCACACTCTTTGAATGACAAGAAAATTAATAAAAATTCATAGATAATAGAAAACTCTGAAATTTCCCGTTGCCTGTTTATATTTATTCCTTTCCCTCGTTGCTTCAGTCTCCTAACATCCTAAAATTTTACTCTCTCTCTCTCTCTCCTTCGTCGGAACCCAGCGTTAATTACCTGACTGGAAATGGCTCCTCTCATTAGCACCATCTCATTGTCACATAAGCTTCGTATTTTTTCATCTCCGCCCGTTCCGGGAATCTGGTTCGAAAAACAGTGCTAATTAACTCCCAGATTTCTTCACGGTCTTGCAAACATCTTAGTATGTGTATGTGTATGTGTTAGTGTGTGTGTGTGTGTGTGTGAGAGAGAGACGCCTTGTGAATGTTTATTTATATATCAGATGTTCTACGGAGTGTATGTTGCTGTCAGGGAAATTGAGAAAACATTGAAGTCATATTTGTATATCAGATGTTTTTTTGCTGTAAGTGAGTCTAGGACTACTTTTGAAATCACTGTTTGTCAACAAATATTAGAATTTTTTAATAATTTATACTAGATGTTTTACTGCATATTTTTTGCCGTCAGTGAACCTGAAAAACCTTTTACAATATACGTTGTGTTCATAAACAAATATTTCTGTTTTTTGATAATTTAAAAAAGATGTTTTACTGAAATTTAGGAAGCGTTTTTAAAGTCTGTTTGCATCTGTCAATAAATGTGTCTGTCTATACATTTGGTCTAGGTTCCTCGCTAAGATAAATGTCTGTATTATTGTATAGTGATTTCTGAGGTCTTTGACAAGTCACGTATATGAATATTATCAAGAAAAAGGTTTTAAATTGTCTTTTTCTGTCAAAGAATGTTTCTGTTTAAACAACTGGTCTCATTCCTCACTAAAATGAAATGCTCATATTATTGTAATGCGATTTTAGAAGAGCCTGACGAGTCAAGTACGTATATCTGTATTTTATCGCAGTCATATATTTCTATATATTATCCATACTTGATTTTATAAGCAGATTTTCAGTGAAAATAGATTTTTATCTCATTCAGTGTCATATATATAATCTTATATATATATATATATATAATATATATATAATATATATATATATCTATATATATATATATATATGTGTGTGTGTGTGTGTGTGTGTGTGTGTGTGTGTGTGTGTATAATATCTGTACATTATCACTACATGATTTTATAAGAAGACTTTCACTGAAAATAGATTTTTATCTCTTTCATATATTTCTATATACTTTGATAATTCATGATTGTTTATAGCAGACTGTCAGTTCAGGGTAAATGCATTTTTTCACATTTCAGTGTTATTGCAAAATTTCCAGCAAATATTAGGGTGGCTGTCTATTTCAGTTAGGAATTCAAAAGGACTCATGACCAAATCATAGCTAAGGGATTCATTAATTATAGAAAGACAGACACTGGACAAAAATGTTGATATATTACTTAGCTCATTTCTTTGCATTGCTGATAGCAACTGAAAGCAATAGACTAATACCAATGTCTTTCGCGACACTGATTCTACTATCACTGAGTATTTTACAGAAAACTGCTTACAGTTATTGATGAAATTTGGTTACATTAATATGCATAAATGGAAATGTTATGTTTAACACGCTTCCATATACTCTAAAAGTCAGCTAAACTAGCATGAGACAATAACGATTGATGTAAATAAAAAAAGTCGGTCATCAAAATGAGTTTCTTAGGAATGTTGATCTATTCCTTTCCTTTTCTTTTCGTATTACAAAAGCAACTGCAAGCAATAAACTAATACCACTGTCGTTTGCAGCACAGATCCAACTGAGTATCATTGTCAAAAATTGTAGCTGTTTTTTAAGCTTCCTGGATCAAGAAAGTTCATTTGCAATAGATAAACAATTTGCATGTGTGTTGTTCACGTACATTCTAGTTTCGTTTTCGAAATGCCAGACAAAAGACCAATCATAAAAAGAATCCCAAACAGTTTAAGATTTATCTCGGTCCATTCTTCTCCCCCCACCCTCTCTCTCTCTCTCTTCTATTATTCAGCGGATAATCCCTTGATACCATGGAACAGAAAACATTTAGTTCATGCAAAACTTATGCGAAAATGGCAATGAAAAAATATGGAAAAGTCATCTGGCTTAGAGTAGTTCTTAAAAGATATTAAGCTCTAGGTTGGTAAAGTCATTTAGCAGCTTATGTCTGCTTTATATTTCAGGTTTTTTTTTATGGAAGGGTTTTGCTTTGTTTTATTCTAAGTTGGATGGGAACAGACCTTTACTTTGTTTACAGAGAATAAATCATTACTTTTAGACAGAAAAAATCTAAAAATGGACAAAATGTTATTTTGCGTACAGAAATCAAACATTTCTAGCTCTGTTTTGTTTTAAGGAGGTTGGAATTAAACTTTTACTTTGTGCACAAAGATCAAACATTACTTTTAGACAGAAAATGAGTAATGTAAACAGAAGAAGTACTTAAACCTTTACTTTGTGTACAGAGATCAAACATTACTTTCAGATAGGATATATCTGAAATTGACTAAATGTTCGTGTAAAACAATGCCTTAAACCTTTACTTTGTGTATAAATATCAAACATTATTTTTAGACAGAAAATATCTATGTAAACAAAATCCATATCACGAGACTTTAAATCTTTATTTGTGTACAAAGATCAAACATACTTTTAGGCAGATAATGTCTAATGTAAACAAAATTTATAACTAAGTCCTTAAACCTTTACTTTGTGTACAAAGATCAAACATCACTTTTAGACAGAAAATATCTAATGATTTATATTACTGATGAAGAATCATAGGAATTTCGGCTCCAAACAACTAACCTTTCAGTGTTTTAACATTATTCGAAATTAATTTTAGTTAAAAAAGTGTGATAATGTGTGGTTACTCGGTTGGAACGTTCGAAAGAAGTTCATTTTAAAAGTAATTGTGAATTTTTAGTCATGAACGTGAACTTGAGCGTGGACATGGTTACAGCTGAAACCCTTACGGAAAAATAGAGTCAACAGAGGGCTCCAAGTGAAATTAGCCTGCAGAGAGAGAGAGAGAGAGAGAGAGAGAGAGAGAGAGAGAGAGAGAGGGATTGATTGATTGATTATGTCTCGGTTTACAAACTGCGTCAAAACATCTACAGCTTACGATAAATTTAGATTTTAGACAGAAAATATCTAATGATTTATATTACTGATGAAGAATCATAGGAATTTCGGCTCCAAACAACTAACCCTCTCAGTGTTTTAACATTATTCGGAAATTAATTTAGTTAAAAAAGTGTGAAAATAATGTGTGGTTACTCCCGGTTCAAAGTTCGAAAGGAAAGTTCATTTTATAAAAGTATTGTGAATTTTTAGTCATGAAACATGAACTTGAGCGTGAACATGTATACAGCTGAAACCCCTTACGGATAGAGTCAACAGAGGGCTCCAAAGGGAAATTAGCCTGCCGAGAGAGAGAGAGAGAGAGAGAGAGAGAGAGAGAGAGAGAGAGAGAGAGAGTTGATTGATTGATTATGTCTGTTAAAAACTGGCGCTGCAACATCTACGTTATTGACACCGAAATAAATTAAGACAGAAAAAAGAATTAAATCTAAAATTAAGAGAGAGAGAGAGAGAGAGAGAGAGAGAGAGAGAGAGAGAGAGAGAGAGAGAGATATTGATTGATTGATTGATTGATTATGTCTGTTAAAACCTGGCGTCGCAACATCTACGTACCGAAATAAATTTAGATAGAAAAAAGAATTAAATCTAAAATTAATAGAGAGAGAGAGAGAGAGAGAGATTGATTGATTGATTGATGGATTATGTCTGTCAAAAACTGGCGTCACAACATCTATGTTATTGACACCGAAATAAATTTAAATAGAAAAAAAATTAAATCTAAAATTACCTTACCTTAAAGACCTTACAGAACTTACAGTTCGTTCGGGTTGCCCCAGGTCCCTCAGTGTGAGGCACCTCTAATGTCTACCAGAGTTGCTAGTACATCTTCCGGTATATTTTGCATCTTCCAATCTTGGATGGTCTGGGATGCAGCTTAGATATTTGTCGAGCTTATTCTTAAACACATCTACGCTCACTCCTGATATATTCCTCAGATGAGCTGGCAACGCATTGAATAGACGCTGCATTATCGATGCTGGTGCGTAGTGGGTTAATGTCCTGTGTGCTTTCCTTATTTTTCCTGGTATAGTTTTGGGCACTATTAATCTACCTCTGCTTGCTCTTTCTGATATTTTTAGTTCCATGATATTTTCTGCTATTCCTTCTATCTGTTTCCATGCCTGAATTATCATGTAGCGTTTCTCTTCTCCTTTCTAGGACTAATATAATTTAAAAAAATTGTAGTCTTTCCCAGTAGTCAAGGTCTTTAACTTCTTCTATTCTAGCTGTAAAGGACCTTTGTACACTCTCTATTGTGCAATATCCTTTTGATAGTGTGGGTACTATATCATATTGCAATATTCAAGTGGACTACGAACATATGTTTTTATAAAGCATAATCATGTCAGCTTTTCTTGTTTTGAAGTGCCGTAACAACATTCCCATTTTTGCTTTACATTTTACCAACAGAATTGCTATTTGATCATTGCATAACATGTTCCTATTCAGCATCACACCAAGGTCTTTAACTGCTTCCTTATTTGTGATTGTCTCATTATTAGGTCCCCTATATGCATATAGCTTTCTTTCTCTGTCTCCATAATTTATTGATTCAAATTTATCAGAGTTAAATACCAATCCTATTTACCTCTGCCCAATCATATACTTTGTTAAGGTCTCTTTGTAGAGCGTTCCTATCTTAATCACATGTAATTTCTCTACTTATTCTTGTGTCATCTGCGAAACTACTCACTACCGAATCCTTAACATTACTGTCTATGTCTTCAATCATAATAACAAACAGTATTGCAGCTAACACCGTACCTTGTGGCACACCGGATATTACCTTGGCTTCATCCGATTTCTCGTCGTTTGCAATAACTATCTGTTTTCTGTTGTGTAAGAATTCTTTTAACCATCTTCCTACTTTATCCACGATATTGTGTTTTAATTTTCTTAATATATTATGGTCTACTTTGTCAAAAGCTTTTGCAAAGTCTAAATAAACCACATCTGTTTCTTCATTTCCGTTTTTCATATTTTTGAATATGTTCTCATGGTGGACTAACAGTTGGGTTTGTGTACTTTTTCCGGGTACGAAACCATGTTGTCCTTTATTAAACAAATTATTTTTTATTAAATGTTTCATAATATTTTTCTTCATTACCCTTTCATACACTTTCATAATATGTGATGCTAGACTCACAGG
The DNA here is from genome assembly GCF_015104395.2 of Macrobrachium nipponense. Lineage (NCBI taxonomy): Eukaryota > Metazoa > Arthropoda > Malacostraca > Decapoda > Palaemonidae > Macrobrachium > Macrobrachium nipponense. The sequence goes on along the minus strand of NC_087204.1, from coordinate 34,692,292 downwards.
CCTATAATTACTTGCCTCTAGTCTTGATCCACTTTTGAAAGTAGGGGTAATATATGCTAATTTGTGCTCATCATAAATCTTGTCTGTATCTACACTTTGTCTTAATAATATTGCAAGTGGCTTTGCGATAGAATGAACTACTTTCTTTAAAAAAATATAGCAGGCACTCATCAGGCCCTGCAGCAGCTCCATTTTTAATTTCATTAATAGCCTGCACAATATCAGGCTTCATTAATATCTATGTCAGCTAAATATTCACTATTTTCGTCCCTTACTTCTATATCATTATCTTTATTATCTATTCTAGGGGTGAATTCTGTCTTATATCGTTCTGCCAATATGTTGCAAATTTCCTTTTTTTCATTCGTTAATCTCCCTTCTATTCTTCTTTTATTCATCTTCTTCGCATATGAGTATAATAGTTTGGGGTGGTTTGCTTGATATTTAATAGGGTTTTTTCTTCCAAGTCCCGTTTTTCATTTTCTTTTGATTGTATAATCTTTTGTTCTGCATTTTCTATCTTACTTTTTAGTTTCTATAACTTCTTTCCATGCATTTTTTTCTTTTGCAAGACCTTTTTTCCACTTTCTGATTTTCTGGAACAAGATCCTTCTGTCTCTTGGTATGCATGACTGATGTTTACTTTTCTTCTTCGGTATATATTTATCCACTATTTTCTCTAATATTTTATATAATATCTCCGTATTTACCCTTATGTCATCTTACGAAAATGTTATCCCAATCTTTGTTTAATTCTTCATTTATTTCTGACCATTTTTATATTTTTACTGTAGAAGTTGTATTTTCCATATCCTTCCCACTTTTTCATTTCTTGCTTATCTCTGTTTTCACTTGCTTTGGAATGGACTGTTAATTCTATGACATTATGGTCTGAAATACTCGCATTATAAACTATTATTTCTTTAACATAATTCATCTCGTTCACAAATACTAGGTCTAAAGTATTTTCCTTTCTTGTTGGCAGGTGATTTATTTGTTGAATGTTGTATTCTAGTAGCATATCTAATAGCTTTCCGAATTGCCTCTTATCTTCTGCACTACTATTACTCTCTTTTTTATATGTATAAGTACATCCACAATCTCCTATTCGTTCTTTCCAGTCTACGAAAGGAAAGTTGAAGTCTCCAGATAGGAGAATAGTCCAGTCCTTGTGATTTCTACATATATCATCCAATTTTTCTATTATTAAGTCAAACTCTTTAGTATTAGGAGGTCTATATATTACTATGTTCATTAATTTTTCAGATTCAAATTCTACCGCTATTAGTTCACATTCTGAGTTACTATATTTCTCATATATTTTTCCTTGTTTTTTGTCTTTCCCATATATTGCGGTTCCCCCTTGATTCCTATTTTTTCTATCTGATCTATAAGTTTGGAACCCTTTTATTTGATCATCATTCCCAGTCTCTTGGGAATAACAGGTTTCACTTATATTCATTATATCTATTTTCTTTTCAATTTGGGTTAGTTCTTCTAAGTACTCTATTTTTCTTTTTGAGTTACTCGTAACTAAACCCTGCGCATTCATCACTATGATGGTTTGCGTGTTTTGCCTCTTCATAATTTGGTAATAATAAGGATTTTCCCATGTCTCTTTTCCTGTTCTGGTATGTTGTTCTTTTTTTCATTTCCAGAAATTCTGACATTAAAAAATCCAACTTTTCCACATAATATTTGATCTTCCTTCATCATAATTATTCATTTTGTGTCTGAATCTGCAATTTCTCCATATCTGCAATATCCTCTTGCATAATAAAAAAAGTTATTATCTCTTGAGTAGAATCTTGGAGCTGATGCTTTGAAATTTTTTGCTGAGACCTCCGCATATCTCGCATATTTCTTTTACCTGATATTCTTCATTCCTCTCTTTATTTGTTTCTTTCTTATTTTGGATTTTATTACTTGATTGGTTATTTATTTGATTATATTTCATGGCTACAGGGTGCATATATTTACATTTTTTGTCGAACTTGCATCCTTTTCCTTCTTTTAGGTTTTTGCATATTTTTGGATGTAGATCTCTGCAATCATCCTCATAGCCGTCTAGGTATGCACATTTACCATAGATTTCATAGTTGTGACATACCTTAGGATGTTTGTAGTAACATTTTTCTCCAAATCTGCAATTCCCTCTTTTCAAAAGGTTGCAGACTTTGTCTTTTTTGTATATTTTTTCCTCTTTCCCGTCATTGTGTAGATCTGGGTAGAGCCTCTTCGGGATTTTCTTTTGTGTTGTCATATCGTAATTTATTTCTTCGTAGGTATGCTGCTTATAGCCTCATATGTAGTATCAATGAGTATCTCTGCATCCATACCTTTTATCTTGTTTCTTTGTTTTCCTTATCTTTTTCTGTCATTTCAGTTTTGTTTACTTCTCTTCCGTTTTCCTCTTCTTCTTCTTCTTCTTCCTCTTCCTCTTCTTCTTCTTCTTCTTCATCCTCAACTATTTGTACATTCAATCTTGATTTAATAACATTGTCTATCCATGGTAGACATGTTGAGCAAAAAATTCTTGTGTCTTTTCTCATATCTTGCATTACCTCAGCACACTGTGGATGGGTCGGAATGTTGCATGCAGCACATTTTCTGATTAGGTTTTGTGGATTAACTATGCTATACCACACCTTACACAGTTTACATGCTTTTGGCATTCTTTTTCCTAATGCATCAATTAGGATATTCACAAGTTCACCTTATTCATTTTCTTTGTCGGAATATGTTGGTTTATGTATATTTTCTTTATGAGTCTCTTGACCACTTGGATTTTATTTGGAACTTCTTCAATTATTTTCAAGATGTTTTCAGTTGATTTGTTCCAGTTTGAAGGATTATATCCTTCTAATATATCTATGAATGCTTTTTGTATCTTTTTGGTTAGGAGAGAGAGAGAGAGAGAGAGAGAGAGAGAGAGAGAGAGAGAGAGAGAGAGACATGGATTGATTGATTGATTGATTATGTCTGTCAAAAACTGGCGTCACAACATCTACGTTATTGACATCGAAATAAATTTAGATAGAAAAAAGAATTAAATCTAAAATTAATAGAGAGAGAGAGAGAGAGAGAGAGAAGAGAGAGAGAGAGAGAGAGAGAGAGAGATTGATTGATTATGTCTGTCAAAAACTGACGTCAAAACATCTACGTTATTGACACCGAAATAAATTTAGATAGAAAAAAGAATTAAATCTAAAATTCATAGAGAGAGAGAGAGAGAGAGAGAGAGAGAGAGAGAGAGACATGGATTGATTGATTGATTGATTATGACTGTCAAAAACTGGCGTCACAACATCTACGTTATTGACAACGAAATAAATTTAAATAGAAAAAAAGAATTAAATCTAAAATTCATAGAGAGAGAGAGAGAGAGAGAGAGAGAGAGAGAGAGAGGTTACAGCAAAAGGTAATAAATAAATAAATGTGGGAATACAAAACAAAAGCTGACACCTCTGAATTTCAGGAGACGTCAACAGCAGAGAGCAGGAATGAATTTGCAACGTGCTTAAATATTTGGAGGTCAGAAGATTCAGCAGCTGCAAAGGCCAAACTATTCCACATTTTAGCTGTAGCCAAGAATGAAACTCCAGGGAAAACTTGACAAATCTTAAATCTGATACTAACAAACAACACACTGTTTGCAGCAGCACCCTGGCTAGTGCTGCAAACAAAACCAACAAGGTTGGGTTAAGAAGGGTACTACTATATGCTAACAACCAAATTAGATTACGAATTTGAAAACCTCTCGTTTTAAAGAAAATTCATTACAGTTATTGATAAAATCTGGTTGATATGTTTTAAGGGGAATATTTAGTTTAAAATACGTTTCCATACATTCCGAAAGTGAACTACCTGTTATGAGATTTACAATAAGATTTAGCATTTTATTTTACCTCCGTTCTCTATCCCTTTCCTCCATCTGCTGTCCAACCACTCTAACTCCCCTTTATCCCTGTCTAAGAAGCTGAGTGGCTAAAAGCGCCCCATTGCTTGGCTTTATGGCCTAATTTTCGTAAATTATAAATCAGTCAATGTTTGTACAATGGAACACTGAGTAATGTTTGATTCCTGTACATGAAGTACAGGTTTAAGAATGTCTACAATACAACACTTCTTCCATAGTAGATTATTTCTTTGGTCTAGGAGTAAAGTTCTAATAAATATTTCTTTACCCTCACTACAGAGACACCCCATCATTTCGACGCAATCTTTATGAAAAACGCAAGAGAGTTCTGAACCGGGCTTACGACTCCGAGGCTCAAAACCTGACACGTGAGTGACAATGAACTATGAATTTCATTTTGGAAAGGTTGACTTAACTGACAGCCAGATGGATTGACGAATTTTTCTATTGGTTTTGTGTGCGCGCGTGTGTGTGTGTGTGTGTGTGTGTGTCGTAGATCTCTTTCATATTCAAGTGAGATATTGTGGTGGCATTTATCTAAAATAATCCGGAAATATGTGACAATATTCATTGAACCTCTAGACGAAAATAATTTGTAAAACATGAGTATTCCAAACCTTCGCATCCAAGTGAGGCATTGGCTAAAATTTACCCAAAATCATTCTGAAACATGTGACAATAGTAATTGAAAATCCAGTGGAAGGTAACTTGTAATAAAATAAATTTTCCAAAATAATTAAGAAAAATCCTATAATAGTCCGTGAATCTTCAGTGGAAGATAACTTGCATAGAGATGAACATTTCCAATTATAGATTGCTTATGAGATAATATTTAATATTTATACATAATTATTCAGAAATATGTTACAGTAATCAGTAAGTCTCCAGTGGAAGATAACTTGTAAAAATAAATATTTCAATTCTAGAATTTTTGTGAGCTACTAGTTAATATTCATCCAAATTCATTCAGAAAGATGTGACAATGATAAGTGATTATCCAGTGGAAGATAACTTGTAAAAAATTAATATTTAAAATTCAAGATTATCTGTGAGAAACTGGTTAACATTTATCCAAAATTGAAGACTTAAAGAACAAGAAAAAATGCATCGAAGTTTCTTCGGCGTAATCGAGTGTGTGGCCTGTGTTTTTGGTACCCATAGTGGCACCAGTCGCACGATCATGGCTAACTCTTCAAATAAAATAAATCATTCTGAGATTAAAGAGCTGCAATTTGATATATTTGATGACTGGAGGGTGAATGATCAACATACCAAGTTGCAGCCCTTTAGCCTCAGTAGTTTTTAAGATCAGAGGGCGGACAGTAAAAGTGCGGACGGACAGAGAAATACCCATTCAACAATTTTATCCTACAGAAAACTAGAAAGGGAAGATATACACATTCTTAATTACGCAAACACTCATAAGAGCAATTTTTTGCTATGACAACAAAACACCAGCTTAAGAATCTTACTTCCATATATAACAGTTATCAATTCAATTTACTTATCTCTGTTTCCCTTCTGGAAGAGAGAAATACATCAAGATAAGTTTCCCTCGAGAGTCGGGTAACTGGATTAAGTAATGGAAGCGCATGCAAACATCGTCGAATGGTTGGTGTCCTCTTCATATGAAATGCTCGATTTTTGGGGAACAATTATTTTGTTAT
>NC_087204.1:34661706-34681706 GCF_015104395.2 Macrobrachium nipponense | reverse complement strand
TGGGGTCTTATAGCGCTTTAATATTTATACAACAAGAGAGAGAGAGGAGAGAGAGAGAGAGAGAGAGAGAGGTAAACCTTTTTTCAATTAGTCTTGTTACCCGTTAAGGCATAGTGGGGTCTTATAGCGCTTTGATATTTATACAACAAGAGAGAGGCCTTACCTTACATGTTGTTCGGGTTGCCCCAGGTCCCTCAGTGGTTGAGGCACTCTAATGGTCTACCAGAGAGTTTGCTAGTACAATCTTCCGGTATATTTTGCATCTTCCAATCTTGGATGGTCTGGGATGCAGTTTAGATATTTGTCGAGCTTATTCTTAAACACATCTACGCTCACTCCTGATATATTCCTCAGATGAGCTGGCAACGCATTGAATAGACGCTGCATTATCGATGCTGGTGCTTAGTGGATTGATGTCCTGTGTGCTTTCCTTATTTTTCCTGGTATAGTTTTGGGCACTATTAATCTACCTCTGCTTGCTCTTTCTGATATTTTTAGTTCCATGATGTTTTTCTGCTATTCCTTCTATCTGTTTCCATGCCTGAATTATCATGTAGCGTTCCTCTTCTTCCTCCCTTTCGAAAAACTATCTAATTTTAAGGATTGTAGTCTTTCCCAGTAGTCAAGGTCCTTAACTTCTTCTATTCTAGCTGTAAGGGACCTTTGTGCACTCTCTATTTGTGCAATATCCTTTTGATAGTGTGGGTACCATATCATATTGCAATATTCAAGTGGACTATACGAACATATGTTTTATAAAGCATAATCATGTGTTCAGCTTTTTTCTTGTTTTGAAGTGCCATAACAACATTCCATTTTTGCTTTACATTTTGCCAACAGAATTGCTATTTGATCATTGCATAACATGTTCCTATTCATCATCACACCAAGGTCTTTAACTGCTTCCTTATTTGTGCATTGGAGCTCATTTTATTAGGAGTCCCCTATATGCATATAGCTTTCTTTCTCTGTCTCCATAATTTATTGATTCAAATTTATCAGAGTTAAATACCATCCTATTTACCTCTACCCAATCATGTACTTTGTTAAGGTCTCTTTGTAGAGCGTTCCTATCTTCATCACATGTAATTTCTGTACTTATTCTTGTGTCATCAGCGAAACTACTCACCACCGAATCCTTAACATTACTGTCTATGTCTTCAATCATATAAACAAACAGTATTGCAGCTAACACCGTACCTGTGGCACACCGGATATTACCTTGGCTTCATCCGATTTCTCATCGTTTGCAATAACTATCTGTTTTCTGGTTGTGTAAAAATTCTTTTAACCATCTTCCTACTTTATCCACGATATTGTGTTTTCTAATTTTCTTCGCTAATATATTATGGTCTACCTTGTCAAAAGCTTTTGCAAAGTTTAGATAAAACCACATCTGTTCATTTCCGCTTTTCATATTTTTGAATATGTTCTCACGGTGGAACTAACAGTTTTGGGTTTGTGTACTTTTTCCGGGTACGAAAACCAAATGTGTCCTATATTAAAACAAATTATTTTTTTTTTATTAAAAAATGTTTCATAATATTTTTCTTCATTACCCTTTCATACAGCTTTTCATATTATGTGATGTTAGACTCACAGGCCTATAATTACTAGCCTCTAGTCTTGATCCACTTTTGAAAGTAGGGTAATATATGCTAATTTGTGCTCATCATAAGTCTTGCCTGTATCTACACTTTGTCTTAATAATATTGCAAGTGGCTTTGTGATAGAATGAACTACTTTCTTTAACAAAATAGCAGGAACTCCATCAGGCCCAGCTGCAGCTCCATTTTTAATTTCATTAATAGCCTGCACAATACTCAGCTTTCATTAAATATCTATGTCAGCTAAATATTCACTATTTTCGTCCCTTACTTCTATATCATTATAGAGAGAGAGAGAGAGAGAGAGAGAGAGAGAGAGAGAGAGAGAGATTTTACAACTTTGGACAAAAGGGACTCGCGTATCAAGTTATATTATGCCTCGGAGTTTACCTAAGAGAACTAACGTTTTTAGAACTTCAAGAGTTGGGTATCATCTCTGACAAGACAACATCTATGTAAGCATCTCTCATCACCCCCTCTCTCACTCCTCTCTTTTCGAACTCCTTCCGCTCCCTCTTTTTCTCTCACTTCCTTTTCTTACTCCCTCTACTCACTCCTTCTTTCAATCCCTAACATTTAATCTGAGTGTATTTTTACCCACTCCCTCGAGAGCAAAGGTAACTTGGTAGAATTATAACTTTTGTTGGCTAATGAAGCTCAAGAAACATCTATATGTTTTTCATTTTAGTGAATGATATATTTTATTCAGCAAAATATTATTTTATTATGGTATTTTGCGATATATATATATATATATATAATATATATATATGTTTATTTATGTATACATATAATGTATATATGTATGTATGTACTATGTATGTATATATACATGTATGTATAAATATATATATATATATATATATATAAATATACATATATATATCATAAATATATATATATATATATATATATATATATATATATATATATATATATATATATATATATATATATATATCTATATCTATCTATCTATCTATCTATATATATATATATTATATATATATATATATATATATATATATAATATAGGTATATATATATATATATATTCATGCATAAAATAAATACATGCTTCTAGGTGCTATATGCATAATTCATCTGAGTGTTTGTGCACATATAACATTTTTATATTCCTTTCATTTTTCTTAACAAATCCAGCAAACTTAGCTTTATTTTGAACCAATCTCATAGATCCACTTGACTCGAAAACTAAACCAGACTAAGCTTATTTCTATTCATTCAAGCACAAACGACTAGACGACTCGACATTTACTTGGAGTTATTCACGTATTTTCCCAGTGGAATTCCTGGAGTCTTATAAAGTTGTCAATATGGGATTAAGTCCTCATGGAAAGTTCTGTTGATGGGTTTCGTAATGTTGTTAACGGAACTTTATACGCCCCTTTATTGTTCAACAAAACAGGTAATAAGTGATTTTATTCTCTCTCTCTCTCTCTCTCTCTCTCTCTCTCTCTCTCTCTCTCTCTCTCTCTGTCTTTGTTCTCTCCCTCGAACTTTGGTCAGGATCAACCACCAGTCTAAACTTATAAAGTCTCATTTAACAAGACTTCTCTCTCTCTCTCTCTCTCTCTCTCTCTCTCTCTCTCTCTCTCTCTCTCTCTCAACCTCTAGCTAGGATCAGTTAACTGGTATATACTTACACAAGTTAATGCAAACAAAAATGCTCTAACTCTCTCTCTCTCTCTCTCTCTCTCTCTCTCTCTCTCTAATTCTGGTCAGCATGAAATGCTTTTTGATCTCCCCCCGCTCTCTCTCTCTCTCTCTCTCTCTCTCTCTCTCTCCTCTCTCTTTAAAATATTTTCCCTAAACAATTCTGGTTTCGTTAAGCTCTCGGGAATAAGATAAATTCTGTCTGTGCATCAAAACAAGCGTTACTCTATAGGAAATGACTCTTCTGTAAGTTTTTTTTGTAATGCGAAATTGTTGCAATAGAATGTTACTTTGCTAGTATCGTATATATACTATATATATATATATATATATATATATATATATATATATATATATATATATATATATATATAAATGAAATTGTGTATACATATAAGTGATTATTTGTACTTCGCTATCCAATAATTTTCATTTTCAATAAATATTGTTGTTTTTAATTCAGCACTATTGATTTTATAAGGAACTTGTTAATAACAACCTCTATCTAATGGAAAAAGTGTCATAATCACTGGAATACAAAAATATCGTGAATTATTTAATTTAACTCTAAATCAATGTGTAAATAAAAAAAATAAAGTCCACAGTAGCATATATGACGAATATTGCTAGATACAGGCAGCGTTTGCCAGCTTGACCAGTTGTCCTCTGCAGCCTGAATAAACATAGAAATAATACATTTAGGAGAACATGTTCACCTAAATGTATTGCTATTTCTGTTTATTCAGGCTGCAAGGGGCAACTGATCAAGTTGGCGAAAGCTACCTGTATGTAGCAATATACTCCATATATACTACTGTGGACTTCATTTTTCCAAAATGTCTATAGTAATCTGTAGCTAAGAGGGACAACGTCTGAACAATTCGGATAAGGAGACCAGTTATTGTTTCAGTTGAGGCGAAATTTTTAAACTGAAGTTCATTCGTGAAGACTACAGGCAGAATTGGACTCACTTTTGAGACTCACTTTCACGGCCCATCGGCAGAAATGGATCCACTTTTAAGATGCACTTTTAGGGCCCATCGGCAGAAGTGGACCTACTTTTAAGGATCACTTTTAAGACCCAATGTTACTGGCCATCGGCAGAAGTGGACTCACTTTTAAGACTCACCCTTTTAACGCTCATTGGCAGAACAGGACCCATTTCTAAGACCCACTTTTAACATACATTGACAAAATCGGACCCATTTAATGACCCACTTTTAACCCCCCATCTGCAGAAGTAGACAAACCCCTAAGACCCACTTTTGATGCCCATCGTCAGTAGTTGACCCACTTTAGAAATGTACCAACTTTCAACAACCACTTTTACCGCCCATCGGCAGAAGTGAACCCACTCTTAAGACCGAATTTTAAGACCCACCTTTGGTGCCCATCGGCAGAAGTGGACCCATTCTTAAGACCTACTTCTAAGACGCACTTTTAATGCCTATTGGCAGATGCGGACCAACTTTTAGAAATAATTTTTAAGACCCACTTTTAAGGCCCATAGGCAAAAGTTGACCCACTTTTAGGGTCCAGTTTTAAGACCCACTTTTTAGACCCATCAGCAAAAGTTGACCCACTTTTAAAGACTCACTTTCACCACCCATCGGCAGAAGACCCACTTTTAAGACCCACTTTTAATGCTAACCGGTAGAAGAGGATCTACTCTTAAGTCCCACTTTTAAGACTCATTGGCAGAAGGAGACCCACTTTTAAGACCCACTTTTAAAACCTACTTTTACAGCCCACGAACTGAAGTAGACCCACTTTTAAGACCCACTTTCAAGGCCCATCTGCAGAAGTGGACACACTTTTAAGACCCACTTTTAAAACCCACTCTAAACGCCCATCTGCCGAAAGGGATCCACTATTAAGACCCACATGTAAGGCCCATTGGCAGAAGTGGACCCACTCTTAAGACCCACTTATAAGACCCATCGGCAGACGTGGACCCGCACTTAAGACACACTTTTAACTTGGAATATTAGGGGAGGAAGCCGAAACAATTCTGGGCCAATCATTCGAGCAACGTGACTGAAAATTTGGTTTGTCAAAATTTTTTGCCAATCTTGCAATTTCTCCTTCCCCTCTCCAACAGGCTTTGCAAATGCAATTTCTGCTAAGAGACAGCAGCAGGCAGCAAAGTCTCAGAAGAAGAAGAAGAAGAAGAAGAAGAAGAAGAAGAAGAAGGAGAGAGAGAGAGGGAGAGAGGGAGAGAGAGATAGATATATATAGAGAGAGGAACAAACAATTTTCTGGCGATAAAATTGTAAATTGAAAAGTTTCCTCTGAGCAATTCGGGAGTTCCGGGTGTGGAGAGATAGAGAGAGAGAGAGAGAGAGAGAGAGAGAGAGAGAGAAAGAACGTGTGTATATATATATATATCTATATAGTATATATATATATATATATATATATATATATATATATATACATATATATATTATATATATATATATATATATATATATATATATATAATATATACATAAAGAGAGAGAGAGAGGAGAGAGAGAGAGAGCTCATGGTATATGGGTGTATAGAGAAGAGAGAGAGAGAGAGAGAGAGAGAGAGAGAGAGAGAGCTCATGGATATGGGTGTATAGAGAGAGAGAGAGAGAGAGATAGAGAGAGAGAGAGAGAGAGGAGAGAGAGAGACGCGCCTTTCCTGCTTTTAATTTAATTTAACACTCCACAGAACACCAACAGCTTCGTGGGCCAACAGCTGCTACTGCGAAACAGTCTCGCTCTCTTTTATTTCCTTCGCGCTAATTCTCTGGAAAAAAAGGGAAAATTGGGGAAAAAAGGGAAAAAACGGGGAATAAAGGAGATTGCTAATTATCGTTTTCTGGTTTGTTAGGAAAGCTTGTTGCTACGAGGTCTTCGGTGGACTATTGAACAAAAGACTTTTACTTTTAATTCTGATTATTTCTGGTCATATTTTCTATAACTTTTGTCACAGGGTAGTATTTATAAATGATAGTATTTATAAATGATATTAATAAAAGGCAAAGTTTATAAATGGTAATACTTATACATGATATATTTATAAATGATAATACTTATGAATGATATATTTATATGCTGGAATATCTATAAAAGGGAATATATATATATATATATATATATATAAATATATTATATAATATATATATATATATATATATATATATATATATATATAAATATATATCTTACATATATTATATATATATATATATATATATATATATATATATATATGTATATATATATATATATATATATATATATAAATATAAAGCTGATATCTATCTATCTAGCTATCTATCTATCTATCTATCTATCTATATATATAATATATATATATATATATTAAATAACTGATATCTATAAAGGGAAGTATATTTAAATGGGGATATTTATAAATGGGAATATTTATTTTAATTGAGTGAATTTCTCAAAAACTGATATCCGAATGTAACAGTAAATAAGATCATTATTATTATTGCTATAATTCATAAGAAGAAGCCTATTCATATGGAACAAACCCACCAGAGCCACTGACTACTGACTGAAATTCAAGCTTCCAAAGAATATGGTGTTCGTTAGGAAAAAGTAAGAAGCGGCGAAGGGAAATACAGAAAGAAGAGACCCCACATATTACAAAAAGATATCAACAAATTTACATAAAGATAAAAATGAATTAAACTGCAAGACGAATAGCATTATGGTAATAATGTATTGCACTTTCCCCTGAACTTCTGAAGTTCTAATCGCACAATTCCTTCAGAGAGGCTTTTCCCAGTTCACGGTGCAAGGAGTAAAGAACCTTTGGAACTGAGAAGTTCGATGAATAATAAGGAAGTTTTACATATATATATATATATATATATATAATATTTATAATATATATATATGTGTATCTAAAATAACTATATATAATGTATTATACATACTTTTATATATTTATTATATCACACACACACACACACATATATATATATATGTATATATATATATATATAAATATGTATATGTATGTATATACATTATATATAAATATTTTTTTAGATATATATATATATATATATATATATATATATATATATATATATAATACATGCACTGTATATAGACCTATTTACATATGTATGCAGTTTCTAGTGAATGTTTCTATATATTCAAGGTAGAAAGCACTCCCTTCTCAATTATTGAAAACCATTAAAAAAAAATGTCAGTAGTGGTGTTCCCCTACAACAACATAATGCATCATTTAGAATAACACCAGACCGCCAAAAATAATTTATCATAGAATTCTCTTCAGGTGAAATTCTCTCGCTCTCTCGTAATTTATCTTTTATCTTGAAATTCATACGAATATATTCACTGATGTCCTTTTTCATTAATTTAAATGTGAATTATTCAGGAGGGGGGCAGACATTTCCCTCTCTCATTTATCTATCTCATTCCTGGAAACGTATATATCGAAGTGGAGAATATTAGTTTTTTTTTTCATTTAGTTATTGCATGATCATTCGTATTTGCCAAAAGTCTGATTAAAAAGGAATAAGGTATCGTTGGGGGTATAATGCTTTGGTGCCCGTAATAAAATAGTTACTGCATCATAATTTGTATTTACCGAGTGTTAAGAAAGAAGTAATAAGGGATGATGATGTATAATTATCTTTTTCCATTTTCCAAATTGAAATCGAGAACAAATATTAAAAATTATATTTAATTTTGGACGAAACCCAAAGTACTGTTTTCCAACAGTCGTATTTTTTGATTTAGCAATTGCACAGAAGTTTAAATAAGTAATAAGGTATAATGCTGTATGATGCTTTGGTGTTCATGATAATCTTTCATTTTCCAACTTGAAATTGAAAGCACATTTAAAAAAATATATTTAATTTTGAACGGCACTCAAATTATTGTTAAAATTTTTTTGCTCTAGTTACTAAGCAATAATTAATTCCAAAAGTTGAAATAAAAAGTAGTAAGGTATAATGAATGTTCATAATAAACTATTTAAAGAATATATTAAATTTTGGATGAAACTCAAATTATTTATTTCTTTATTAAATCCACATTTCTATAAGGACATAAATAAATCAATGTCTTTTTAAGCTTTATTACGAGAATGAGATAAGATAATGGACTTTCCTATCCCTCAGTCTATTTTTGTCATATTTTTCGGAAATAAAAAAGAAAACAACTATCCTTCATGTTTCCCTCAGTCTATTTTTGTCATATTTTTTGAAAAAAAAAACAAAAAAAACAATTGTTGGTTATGTTATCTTTCGCTGAATAGAAAAGTCTGAAATGTGAAATACTCGTGGGCTTATCTTGAAATCTTTTCCCATATTTCAAAAGATTACTCTATAATTTAACTGTTCTTGTTCGAGGAAAGACTTCTATAAATATCGATTAAATCAATCTGTCTGTCTGTCTGTCTGTCTGAAATTCATAGAAATACTCAAGAAAGTTTATATTTCAGAAACTTAACCAGTTACAATATGCGCACGTATACACAAACAAACACACGCACACACACAAGGAAAATTTTGTTTTCTCTCTCCATCCTCCATAGCCCGTCTCTCTCTCTCTCTCTCTCTCTCTCTCTCTCTCTCTCTCTCTCTCTCAAAAAAGCTCAAAGACCAAAAAGGACTTTGCCTCCATCGAGCCTATACATTTACTTAATTTCTCCGCTCCTTCCCCCATTTTCCTTGTAACGGCCCTTCTCTCTCTCTCTCTCTCTCTCTCTCTCTCTCTCTCTCTATTCCGTCCCCTCTCTCCCAAGTACCAATAACCTGTATTGCTCGTGTTCCCTCGGCCGCTATTGGGAGGTTGAAAGGAATTTTACATTGTTAATTCTTGCCTGACTTCTGGTCAATATTTTCTCGTTAAGGCAGAATAAATGAATTAGTTATTTGAATGGACAGAGAGAGAGAGAGAGAGAGAGAGAGAGAGAGAGAGAGAGAGAGAGAGAGAGAGAGAGAGAGAGAGAATTGAATTTGTCGATATTATGTTGTCATATATTTAGTTCAAAGACAATATTAGTATAGTTGCCTGTGTACAAGAGAGAGAGAGAGAGAGACGTGAAGAGGATAGAGAAGCAGAAGAGAGAATGAAATTTTTTAAGGTAATGTTGTTATGCATATTCTGCCTAAGGAAAATATTTTTATAGTTACTTTGATATGAGAGAGAGAGAGAGAGAGAGAGAGAGAGAGAGAGAGAGAGAGAGTCGAAACTCTTGTATGGACATAACAGTGAACTGTTCTAAACTGTTTTTTTGCCTTACAATGCTTGTATAATAATAATAATAATAATAATAATAATAATAATAATAATAATAATAATATAAAGTAACCATTCACAAAAATAATATGAAAACGCTGAGGCACCCTTAGCTAGAAATAAAAAAATGAAATAAAATAAAAATGAAAATGAATATAATAGCCAGCCTCTCTTCAAAGGAATAAAAAAATTCTTGATCCACTTATATAATAATAATAAATTTAAAGTAACCATTCATAAAAGTAAGAGGAAAACGTTGAGGCATCCCTACCTAAAAATAAAAGTAAAAATGAAGTGGAATTAAAATGAAAATGAATATAGTAGCCTGCCTCTCTTCAAATGAATGAAACAAAATTCTTACCCACTACTACGTGAATGAAACATTTTATTAATACATCGAATCCTTTCACTTTCCCAGGACTAGAGATTGAATTTATTTCCCGTAAAGGTACCGAGAAAAAAAAAATCCAAGATTGCTCTCTATCTGAGGGAAATTCAGATAAATTCTGGATGAGGAGGAATATAATATTCGAGTGCATAGAACTAGGGAAATGTACATCTGGGTCCTTTGAAAATAGATAAAATAAAACGTAGGTTTTAATCAAATGGTATATAAGGTTGCTGTACTTTTGAAGATTTCGTATGGGGGAAGAATGTGATATTGATGTGAATGTATTTCTGAATATGCATTTTTCAGGTGTCTAATAATAATAATAATAATAATAAAAAAATAATAATAATAATAATAAAAAAGTAGACGAAGACCCAGAAATATGCAGAGGATCGGAGGAATGAAAACAGAACCAGAACAGACGGACTGGCACAACAAACCAATGCACGGACAATACATGAGACAGACTAAAGAACTAGCCAGCGATGACACATGGTAATGGCTACAGAGGGGAGAGCTAAAGAAGGAAACTGAAGGAATGATAACAGCGGCACAAGATCAGGCCCTTAGAACCAGATATATTCAAAGAACGATAGACGGAAATAACATCTCTCCCATATGTAGGAAGTGCAATACGAAAAATGAAACCATAAACCACATAGCAAGCGAATGTCCGGCACTTGCACAGAACCAGTACAAAAAGAGGCATGATTCAGTGGCAAAAGCCCTCCACTGGAGCCTGTGCAAGAAACATCAGCTACCTTGCAGTAATAAGTGGTACGAGCACCAATCAGAGGGAGTGATAGAAAACGATCAGGCAAAGATTCTCTGGGACTATGGTATCAGAACGGATAGGGTGATACGTGCAAATAGACTAGACGTGACGTTGATTGACAAAGTCAAGAAGAAAGTATCACTCATTGATGTCGCAATACCATGGGACACCAGAGTTGAAGAGAAATAGAGGGAAAAATTGGATAAGTATCAAGATCTGAAAATAGAAATAAGAAGAATATGGGATATGCCAGTGGAAATCATACCCATAATCATAGGAGCACTAGGCACGGTCCCAAGATCCCTGAAAAGGAATCTAGAAAAACTAGAGGCTGAAGTAGCTCCAGGACTCATGCAGAAGAGTGTGATCCTAGAAACGGCGCACATAGTAAGAAAAGTGATGGACTCCTAAGGAGGCAGGATGCAACCCGGAACCCCACACTATAAATACCACCCAGTCGAATTGGAGGACTGTGATAGAGCAAAAAAAAAAAAAAAAAAAAAAAATATAATAATAATAATAATAATAATAATAATAATAATAATAATAATAATAATTAATAATAATAATAATAATCATTATCATTATCATTATTATTATTATTGTTATTATTATTATTATTATTATTATTATTATTATTATTACTATTATTATTATTATTACTATCTGGATAAGACCCTTGAGAAAGGAATCATTTATTATAAGGATGTTAAAACGTACAGCACCCTCGTAATATTATCAGCAGTTATGACAAAAAAATTGCTTCTTGATTTATTATCTGCTAATAGTAAACTACTATGAGATTCAGGGCCTCTGTAACACGGTTTTTTCGCAATAACTTTTTATCTATGCATTTCATAAATATAACGCTTATTCAGAATACATATTATATCAACACAAAATTTGAGTGTATCCTGCACTACGTAGGTTGAATAAATTTGGTACTTATAATGTAAAGTGACTTTTTTGAAGACGGGCCAACTTACTCAGAGAAAAGGTTTCGAACGCACTCGTTACGTAACTTATGACAGCATTTCTTCCCTCTTTCTCGATGGATGATTGGCTATACGTAACGAAGGCTAAACCTCTGGTAACAATGACATACAAATTTAAATACAAGCAAAGCAGTACACCTTTATGAACTCTGGAACCTCTCCACTGATAATTGTTATAATGAACAAACCAACAAAATATGTTCATAAATACAAAAACACTTCGATTATTAGTCTAACTCCCAAAATAAGTTTCCAAAGAAATTACAGTCTACTATATAGGTCACAATCAGATTGACAAGATGTAGGGAATAGTTGGTAATTATCAAAAACATAGTAGACAAGCTTGATTTGATAACTGCTATACCCAATGTCAAGCAATTTTTATTTATTGGCTATCTACCTATTTACTGAAAAAAAAAATAGCCGGTGCCGTATATTGGCTTTAAACCTTCACCAATAATTATCGTCAGAATGGTGACTTCATGAGGCTCCACCCACTTTCGCCTCGTTATAATTCAGGATAACACTGAAGGCTACCATGGGCATTGTTGGATTAGAAAATTTAACTTCTGGCTATAAAAACTAATTTCTCGAGTAGTTGTAAGAAGTGCTAAATGATCCTCAAGGATCCCAGCAGTTGGCCTAAACGTTTAATTCATGTATATTACTGCTATACTGTTGCGGCACTACTGCTGCAGTAGTATTACTACGCTAGCACTGATACCCCACCCACATCTATGTATCGTTCCGCCATTCATAAAGTCTTTGGGTTTCAGAGTCGATGGAATTTCTGTCTGGTGGATGGGCGGGGCAACATTTAGTCAAAAGGTGTTTGTTTACCTTACTTACGTAATGAATGTTTTTCGACTCTTGGCTCGTAATCATTGGCCATGGCGTCGGCTAGATCATTTTTACTCTATAAAAATTAAAACTATCGGGTTTAGGTTATTGATAATGCTGACAAAATTTGTGTGTGGTTGTAAAATATACATATGTCAACTTTCAACTACATCCGATGCTTTGACAAGGAGCAAAGTCCAAAAAACCGTGTTACAGAGACCCTGATTCTCATAGTAGGTGAAATTGTGCGCCAGTTGAACCTACACCAGGCAATTAATAAACCTACAAGAATTACAAGCACAAGCTCATCACTGCTAGATGTTGTCATCACAAACAGACCAGAAATGATTTCCCAAGCTGAAGTAGTTCCTTGTCCTGTCGCTGACCATGAGTTGGTAACACTACAAATAGATATTTCAAAACCAAAAAGGCAGCCTGTAACTAGAACATTTCGTAGTTTAAGACACTATAATCAGAATACGTTCTGCGATAGCCTGTTAAATAGAACCCCTAACCTTAATAAAATTTTAAATACAGACAATGTAAATATTCAAGTTTCTATATTTACTAGTGTTTTTGCTGAGAGTTTAAATGAGTGTGCCCCTTGTGTAACGAAAGTAATTACCCGGCCCCCGGCTCCTTGGATAAGCCATGACCTTAAAATACAAATGAAAGCAAGAGACGAATTGCATGAAAGAGTCAAAAGGGATACATTAAACTTAGAATTAAGAAATACTTATAAAAACCATAAAAAACGAGTTAATCAACTTATTAAAACAAAGAAGGCAGAGCATTTTAAAGATAAGTTTAAAAACTGTCGCGGTAATTTGTCTACTAAATGGGAGATTGTTCATGAAATGATCCCTGCCACAAATAGTAACGTAAGCATCCATGATTATAAAGATAAGAAAGATAAAGCAGAAGAATTTAACGAATATTTTGCAAATGTAGGTCGACTGGCCTTCGAAAATTCTCAACAGATCCTCAATGCAAATAATAATCTGCCCACTATAGATACTATTATACCTCAAGGTATCGCCAATAACCTTTTCAGAGCGCAACCCGTTGACGTAGATGCAGTTGTCTTGGTTGTGAGGGATTTGAATGACTCAAAGGCGTTTGGATCTGATGGTATCTCTCTCCGTTTCATACGAGATGCCTTACCCGTGATAAGTTTTTACCTAAACGTTATAATAAACACTTACATTGTCACTGGTCTCTACCCCACCGACTGGAAACTATCGCATGTAATACCATTTTCCAAGAACGGTGACCCAGATGCAGTCGAAAATGATCGGCCTATATCACTTCTACCAGTCTTATCTAAGATATTAGAAAAAATAGTTGCAGTTCAGCTCATGCAATATCTTGAAGAAAATAAGTTATTATCACAAACCCAACATGGTTTTAGATCACTTCTATCCACCGAAACCGCACTCATGAAGCTCACAGAGAAAATTTATAGTAATATAGACGAAGAAAATCTCTCTTCTCATATTGTTAGATCTCTCTAAAGCATTTGATAGCGTTAGCCATGATATCCTACTTAGTAAATGTATAAAACTAAAAATCGACCCGTTTTGGTTCAAAAGTTATTTGGAAAATCGGTATCAGTCAGTAAGAATAGACGATGTAATATCTTCCTCTAAGCCAGTGCAATTTGGTGTTCCACAAGGATCAATATTAGGACCAATTCTTTTCTTAATCTATATCAATGATGTGTCTACTTAATTACAGGATTGTCTCTTAATACAGTATGCAGATGACGGTCAAATCCTAGTCACCGGAACCATAGAAGAATTACAAATGTTAAATTTCAAGAGCGGAAAGTATCTTAGAAAATGCTAAATATTATTTCCAAACTAATGGATTAAATGTAAACGAATCAAAAACTCAGTATATTTTCCTTGGCTCAAGACAATACATTTCTCAAATTCCTGATAATATAGTTATAAATTTCAATGGCCATGCTATTAGAAAAAGTGACCATGTAAAAAACCTCGGAGTTTACTTTGATCAGTACATGTGTTTTGATGCTCATATAAATGAAGTTAGTAGGAAAGTGAATGGAACACAGAATAAAAGACAGATTTGATCATGAAATGCGCAAAAGGGTTGTTCAGTCGCTTGCGTTAAGCTTAGTAAACTACTGTTTGAAGGTATGGGGCACTACGTCTAAACAACAACATCGAATACAAAAACTCCAGAACTTTGCGGCAAAAGTGACTGATGGGAAGGCAAAGAAATACGATCACGTAACCCCAATTTTAAAGAAATAAGAATGGCTAAATATAAAACAAAGAATACAGTATAACTTATGTCTGTTAAATTATAAGATATTGAATAATTTATTACCAACATGGATTTTTCCTCTGATATTAGTTGGATTTAGAAGTGACAGGACAACAAGAAATAGCAACGACCTTTACGTACCAAGGACAAATACCGAGCTGGGTAAAAGATCGTTCACTGTACAGGGTCCTTTAGCTTGGAATAAGCTACCAACAGCTATAAAAACAACTGTTATTATCAATTCTTTCAAATCAGCTCTGAAGAAAAATTTTTTGCCGATAGGTTGATAACGCTTTATACTGCATTCCCAGAATTGTAACAATAGAACGGCAACTTTCTAAATCATAATGACTCCTATTTACACATGTAAGTAAAATTATACATACTATTTTGTATTTGTAAGATGTTAGATCAGGTTTTTTTTTGGTTTAAACTGTGAGTAGTATGAAATGTAACTCATGCATTGCAATATATTTAATCCTTTGTAAGATACAGAATAGCCAATGTAAATATTGGAAATAAAGCTTATTATTATTATTATTATTATTATTATTATTATTATTATTATTATTATTATTATTATTATTATTATTATTACTGTATAAAATGTGCTACAAACTATATTTCCCCCTTATACATTCACTCGAATATTACATAGCTATGTAATATTCACACGAATATTACATAGCCAAAAGTACAGCAGCCTTATATACCATTTAATTAAAACCTGAATTTTATTCTTTTTATATAAAGACACGGCATTCACAGGACCCAAAACGCACATTGCCCGGATTCTATTCACTCGAATATCATGTTCCTCCTTATTCAGAATTTATTTGATACATTTCTTTCCCTCAGATGGAGGGTAATATTGGATATTTTTTCCCTCAGTACCTTCACAGGAAACAAATTTAATCTGTGGTCGTTGGAAGGTGAATGGACTTGATGTATTAAAATGAATCAGTCACGTAGTAGTGGATAAGGAATTTTGTTTCATTCATTTGAAGAGAGGCTGGCTACTATATTCGTTTCATTTTTTATTTTGTTTTGCTTTGTAGTTGTAGTTATGGATGCAATTACTTTTTAATCTTACTTTTATTATTATTATTATTATTATTATTATTATATTATTATTATTATTATTATTATTATTATTATTATTATTATTATTATTATTATTATTTGGTATCATCACTTTCTAGGGATCTGTAAATGGAAGAATAAAATCCATAATAGTATACTATTTAGCAATATACTACATATATACTACTGTGGACTTGATGTTTCCGTTTTATTATTATTATTATTATTTTATTATTATTAGTTATTATTATTATTATTATTATTATTATTATTATTATTTAGTATTAATTTTTTTTTGCTCTGTCACAGTCCTCCAATTCGACTGGGTGGTATTTATAGTGTGGGGTTCTGGGTTGCATCCTGCCTCCTTAGGAGTCCATCACTTTTCTTACTATGTGCGCCGTTTCTAGGATCACACTCTTCTGCATGAGTCCTGGAGCTACTTCAGCGTCTAGTTTTTCTAGATTCCTTTTCAGGGATCTTGGGATAGTGCCTAGTGCTCCTATGATTATGGGTACGATTTCCACTGGCATAATCCCAATATCTTCTTATTTCTATTTTCAGATCTTGATATTTATCCATTTTTTTCCCTCTCTTTCTCTTCAACTCTGGTGTCCCATGATATTGCGACATCAATGAGTGATACTTTCTTCCTTGACTTTGTCAATCAACGTCACGTCTGGTCTATTTGCACGTATCACCCTATCCGTTCTGATACCATAGTCCCAGAGGATCTTTGCCTGATCGTTTTCTATCACTCCCTCAGGTTGGTGCTCGTACCACTTATTACTGCAAGGTAGCTGATGTTTCTTGCACAGGTTCCAGTGGAGGGCTTTTGCCACTGAATCATGCCTCTTTTTGTACTTGTTCTGTGCAAGTGCCGGACATTCGCTTGCTATGTGGTTTATGGTTTCATTTTTTCGTATTGCACTTCCTACATATGGGAGAGATGTTATTTCCGTCTATCGTTCTTTGAACATATCTGGTTCTTAGGGCCTGATCTTGTGCCGCTGTTCTCATTCTTTCAGTTTCCTTCTTCAGCTCTCCCCTCTGTAGCCATGCCATGTGTCATCGCTGGCTAGTTCTTTAGTCTGTCTCATGTATTGTCCGCGCATTGGTTTGTTGTGCCAGTCCTCTGTTCTGTCTGTCATTCTCCTGTCTCTGTATATTTCTGGGTCTTCGTCTACTTTTATCAGTTCTTCTTCCCATGCACTCTTTAGCCACTCGTCTTCACTGGTTTTCAGATATTGCCCCAGTGCTCTGTTTTCGATGTTGACGCAGTCCTCTATACTTAGTAGTCCTCTCCCTCCTTCCTTTCGTGTTATGTATAGTCTGTCCGTATTTGCTCTTGGGTGTAGTGCTTTGTGTATTGTCATATGTTTCCTTGTTTTCTGATCTATGCTGCGGAGTCCTGCCTTAGTCCATTCCACTATTCCTGCGCTGTATCTGATTACTGGCACTGCCCATGTGTTTATGGCTTTTATCATATTTCCGGCGTTGAGTTTTGACTTGAGTATCGCCTTGAGTCTCTGCATATATTCTTTCCTGATCGTGTCCTTCATCTCTTGGTGTTTTATATCCCCTCTTTCCATTATTCCCAGGTATTTGTAACCTGTCTCATCTATGTGTTTGATGTTGCTCCCATCTGGTAGCTTTATCCCGTCAGTTCTCGTTACTTTGCCCTTTTGTATGTTGACTAAGGCGCATTTTTCTATTCCAAACTCCATCCTGATGTCCCCAGATACAATCCTTACAGTCTGGATTAGGGTATCTATTTCCTTGATACTCTTACCATACAGCTTGATGTCGTCCATGAACATCAGATGGTTGATTCTGTTGCCTCTTTTCTTGAGTTGGTACCCGGCATCCATCTTCTGTAGTACTTTTGTCATGGGAATCATGGCTACTACGAAGAGTAGTGGGGACAGTGAGTCGCCCTGGAAGATCCCTCTCCAGATATTAACCTCTGCTAGTCTTATTCCAGAGCTTGTAAGTATTGTATTCCAGTTGCGCATTGTATCATGTTTATTATTATTGTTATTATTATTATTATTATTATTATTATTATTATTATTATTATTATTATTACTGGAAAAAATCCACATTGATGAGAAAATATACATTTAATATCTTTCAATAAAAGTAATAACAAAGTTTCTTAACAATAAGTAATTAATTCTCACTTTCCACCAGAATATAGGTTATAAATTAAGTTCTTCCTAACGGGATATATATATGGAGGATATAATTCCTCTCCTCTGTGTCTTCCATTTGGTCTCTTTTCTCCTCTCTTTTGTGTGTTATTGTCTCCATCAATATTCCTTTGTAATTCCTTTGTCTGTTTTCCCCTTCTCTCACCATACGAAGGACTTTCTTGTAAACATCTCTCGCTTTCTATCTTACCCTTTCTTCTTCTTTCTACGCTTCCATTTACATTTTGCTTGCGCTCTCTCTTTCACCTTCTCTCACTTTCTCTGTCTCTGTCTGTTTCTCTCAATTACGTTTTGGTTCTATGTTTAACTGTTAATCTTTGCCTCTTAACATTTTATCTTTCTTTCTTTCTATTGGTTATAATACCCACGTTTTCTAAAGTCTCTCTCTCTCTCTCTCTCTCTCTCTCTCTCTCTCTCTCTCACACACACTATGGCCAGGTACATTCTTGTCTTTGCTCAATTTTTATCTTCATCTCTTAATATGCTTTCTTCCTTCCCAATCACTATAATCTCTCTCTCTGTCTCTCTCTAACTCTCTCTCTCTCTCTCCTGTTCGGTATATTTTGTCAAAATTAGGGACATGACTACCAATGATGATTTTTTTTATAAACTTTCATCATTTCAACCGACGTTTCTAATTCCTTTGAACTATTTAATGATAATACAAATTTGAAATTCAACCACAATAGACTGTACACATATAAGTGTAAAATTTTAACAGAACCAAAGTACTTGTAATATTTAAAAGTAAAAATGAATGACTAGAAAGATAACATAATAACGCAGGAAAGGGAAATGAATAATGAAAGATGAGTAAAGACCACTCTGAACATTGAAGATGAAATGACTCAAAATGCTTGTAGTATTTAAAATTAAAGATGAATAATTTGAAAGGTACTAAATTAACGCAGGTAAGAGATAAGCAAAGAAAAACAGGCCATCTTTGTTTCCTTATTGGCAAATGAACCGACTGTTTTGAAAAGAGATAAGCAAATATTCATAAATTCAAACACCCCTTTTCAACCAGAGAGAGTTTTAACATTGTTGAATTAAAACGACCGATTAAAGGACACAGACGGCTATCTCTCTCTCTCTCTCTCTCTCTCTCTCTCTCTCTCTCTCTCTCTCTCTGTACAAATACATTTTGGTTATTCGTTTAACTTTTATCTTTATACTTTAAAATTATCTTCCTTTCTTTCAAGTCACTGCCATCTGAACATATTCGTAGTTATTTCTCTCTCTCTCTCTCTCTCTCTCTCTCTCTCTCTCTCTCTCTCTCTCTCTCGCTGCCAAACTGCAGTTTTGTTTCTTGTTCGATTTCTATCTTTCCCTCTTAACATTTTTTTCTTCCTTTTCCTCTTATTTATTTCCAGTCATTATAATGCTGTCTGTCTGTCTGTCTGTCTGTCTGTCTGTCTGTCTGTCTGTCTTGCTGAGAATTCCTGAGGTTTTGGATATGTTTATTGAAATTACGCATGATACGATAAACCCCCTCTCTCTACAATTGTGATACCATATTACTAACTTAGGATAAAATACTATAATATCATATATCTAGATGATTATATGATTATATATATTATAATATATTATATACGTATGTACGTACTGAACTAACTCATCGAAAAATTCGAAAATGACAAAATGAAAATAAGAAAAAAAATACGATAATAGTTAGTTAGTTAGAGAGAGAGAGAGAGAGAGAGAGAGAGAGAGAGAGAGAGAGAGAGAGAGAGAACTGAGTCGGGGGACAATTCTCCCTTGATTTGATGACCTTTCTCCTCCACCTTTTCGGTGACACGAAACACGGAAACGTTCTGTGGGTGTCGGGGAGGGATGGGGTGGG
>NC_087204.1:34644206-34656706 GCF_015104395.2 Macrobrachium nipponense | reverse complement strand
CCAAAAACAATTCTTGGCAATCACTCGACCAACAAGACCGAGATTTTTTGCGAGGAAATTTTTTTTTTGCAATGTTGCACATTTCCCCCGATTTTATCAAGACGTTATCTGTAAAAGAGAAATTCTTGTTATGTTATAGAGAGGCTTTCCTAAGAGAGAAAAAAAAAGAGGCTTTAAGAGGGGCTTCAAGAGACAGGTTTTACTAAGAGAAATAGAGACTTGAAGAGAAGCTTTACTAAGCGAAAAAGTGTCTTAAAGAACGGCTTTAAGAGAGAAGCTTCACTAAGAGAAAAACAGGCTTAAAGAGAGAGAGAGGCTTTACTAAGAAGAAAAAAGATTCAAAGAGAGGGGCTTTGCTAAGAGAAAACGAGTCTTAAAGACAGGCTTAAAGAGATGCTTCAAGAAAAAATCTTAAAGAGAGAGGCTTTACTAAGAGTAAAAAAGGCTTAAATGAAGGGTTTTACTAAAATACAAGAGTCTGTACTAAGATAAAAAGTCTTAAAGAGCGACTTGAAGAGAGAAGCTTGCTAAGAGAAAAAAGGCTCAACGAGTAGCTTTAAGAAAGAGACTTAAAGAGAAGCTTTACTAGAAGAAAAAGTGCCTTAAAGAAAGATTTAAAGAGAGAAGCTTCACTAAGAGAAAAACAGGCTTAAGCGGGGATTGAAGAAAGAAGTTTTACTAGAGAAAAAAAGGCTTAAAGAGAGAGGCTTCACTAAGAGAGTAAGAGTCTTAAAGAGAGACTTAAAGAGAGAGGGTTTACTAAAGAAAAGAAGGCTTAAAGAGGGAGGCCTTACTAAGAGAAATCAGGCTTAAAGAATGGTTTAAAGAGAGAAGCTTTACCAAGAGAAAAAGACTTAAAGAGAGAGACTTCACTGAGAGAAAAAGTCTTAAATAGAGGCCTAAGAAGAGAGGCTTTACTAAGAGAAAAACAGGCTTAAAGAGAGGCTTAAAAAGAAAGAGGTTTTACCAAGAGAAAAAGTTACATCACGGTTGTGAACGACCAAGGAAATTTAATAATAATAATAATAATGATAAATTTTATTTCAGGTCAAGGCCATATACACAGAATATACACAGTAGAGATAAAACACACAGTCTAGATGCATGAGGTAACCTGACAATAAAAGATAATCGGCAATATCCACACCTCTCTGAAGAAGAAATAGTACTCATGATAATGGCAATGACAGTACTAATAGGATGCGTAATAGTAAAAAAATATTAAAAATGATGAAAGAAAAAGAGATTGCATTTCATTAATTTCCAGCTAGGGGCCATAGGTGGTTACAGAGGGCTAAGTACGAAAATGATAAAAAAGCAAATACTAATAATAACAATGAACGTAGAATAATAATAATAATAATAATAATAATAATAATAATAATAATAATCCATAATTGCAAAAACAGAGATTCAGTCGTTTATGGAACAGACCCCTCATTATCCCTTCCTTCCCACAATTTAGAAGGTTTGGGCAGACATTTAATTTACGTTCGACTGTCACCTAAGTCTCGTGGTGCTTACAAGTAACTAATAGTCGTAGGGAACTAAACAACTTAAATAGTAGTTCCCGGTCCTTCGAAATCCACGAAAGACGAGGGAAAGTCTAAATAACGAATTGATCTAACGAGGGTTTTGAGTTGCGGAGCTTCTTGCAAGAGCAACTTTGCAATAGAAAAAGAGGGAAACTGCCAAAGGCGATGGGCTGAAGAGAATGGATGGTTTAAAACTAGTCATTTGTTAATAGAGACTCTCTTAGGAACTGGAGAAAAAAGATGGAAATGGGCAGAGATGCATAGAGAGAGAGAGAGAGAGAGAGAGTAGTTATGTTTTGAACTGGTAAAGTTCTGTTATCACTTACGCGGATCCTGGCTACAAGAGACACGGTAGGAAGATGTTGCAAGAGAGAGAGAGAGAGAGAGAGAGAGAGAGAGAGAGAGAGAGAGCCTTTAATTAGGAGTAATCACTAGTAATATGAATTGTATTAAGTCATACTTGGACAGTTCCCACACAGTGACGTTCGTAGGCAAACGCGGTTGAAAATAACAGACAGTCTGAGGTCTACCTCATATACACGATAATGACATGTAATACACACACAAACATACATTATACAACGCACTACTAGGCAGACATGCAATGCACGACGTAGACATGCAATACATTACACAGACATGCTATACACGACACAGACATGCACACACTACTTAGGCATGTAATACACGGCGCAGACATGAACAAACGACATATGCATGTAATACATGACCTAGACATGCATTACACGACACATACGTGCAATACACGAAACAGACAAGCATTACATGACAGGAATGCATTACACGACGCTCATGTATTAAACCTTTGCTAATGCATTATATGACCTAGACATGCATTACACGACACATACGTGCAATACACGAAACAGACAAGCATTACATGACAGGAATGCATTACACGACGCATACATGTAGTACACTTTGCAGAAATGCATTATATGACATAGACATGCAATACACGAAGCAGAAATGCATTACACGATGCAGACATGAACAATCGACACATAAATGTAATATATGATATATAAATGCATTACATGACGCAGATACGCATTACACGACGCAGACATGCATTATACGACGCAGACATGCATTACACGACACAGACATGTAATACATGGTACGGACATGCACACAACGCAAACATGCAATACACGATGCAGACATGAACAAGCGACATAGCCATATAATACACGAGATAGACATGCACACACGACGTACGCATGCATATACTACACAGATATACACACACAACCTAAAAAGCATACACGACGACGCATGCATACACGACACAAGCATGCACACACAACACAGACATGCACACACGATTCAAACAAGCAATACACGACACAGGCATGTAATACATGACATGACATAGCCTGCAATACGCGACACCATCAATTCAGTCACTTGACTTTCTGGGCAGAGGCATAAATCACAATACGGAGAGGAATGAGAGAGAGAGAGAGAGAGAGAGAGAGAGAGAGAGAGAGAATAGGAATCTCAATTTCCAGCCTTTTGGGGATGAAGTCTGAACTTTTCGGCTCTGAGAAAATGCAGTGATGTTATGAAGATTGACTGAAAGTCTTACGAAGACTGAAGATGTCCAACGGTTTCGTGAAATATTTCTTAAGCTTTCTCCGAAGAGGAACAAAATATTCGAATGGATTTGATGTTATAGCTCTGACTGATATAGTTTGGTCTAATATAAAGCTATAAAGCTAGTTTTAATGTAAAAGAATTGTGGGGTATTATATTATAAAAAATAATTATAATATATATAATATATATATATATCAATAGATATGTATTATAAATATATAATGTATATGATAAAATATATATATATATATATATAATTATATATATAATATATATAATTATAGATATATATATATATATATTATATTGTATATATATATATATAAGGTATATGAATAAATATATATTATAATATATATATATATATAAATTATATATATATTTCTAATATATATAATATCTAGATATATAAATATAATATATATAAAAAAAATTAAAAAATTTTTTTTTTTTTTTTTATATATTATATATATATATATATATAGTATAACCCCTGATTAAAAGTATTATATAGATAAAATATTTTATACCTTTAATATATATATATATATTTATATATATCCATACACACGCACACATATATATTTGCTTATATATTTATATTATATATATATAATAATAATGATCTATATGTATATTATATATATTAATTATGAATATACATATCATATATATTATTATATATATGTTATATATATATCTATCTTATATATATATATATATATATATTATTATATAAATATATCTATATTATATATTATAATAATATATAATTGCCGTATATATCGATTCTATATCTTAATGTCTATATTATCGATATAATACTATATAATATATATATTATTATATATATATATTATATATAATATATATATTGTATATATAAATAGATATAGATTACATATATATATATATATATATATAATTATATTATATATATATATCTCTATCTATATATATAGTTAAGATATATAATGTAATATATATATATATTACAGATATATATATAGATAATATATTATCTCTATATCTATCTATATATATATATATATCTATAATACTATATATCATTATATATATGCCTATATTATAGCATATATTATATATATATTGTCTATTATGTATCTATAGATCTATATATCTATCTATAATATATATATATATTATATAGATATATATATATATCTATGTATCTATATATATCTATAGATATCTATATATATGATATATATATACATTTATAATGGATATCTATATTATATATCTATATATATATATATACATATATATATATATAGATATATATATCTATATATATATAGATTATAATATATATATATATATCTATATATATATATATATCATATATATATATATATATCTAATATATATATATATATATATAGTATATATATATATATATATATATATATATATATATATATATATATATATCTATATATATATATATAATATATATATATATATATATCTATATATCTATATATATATCTATATATCATATACTATATTTATATCATATATAAATATCGATATATATATATATATATATATATATATAGATATCTATATATATTATATATATATATATATATAGATATACTATATAATATGTATATAATATATATCTATATATATAATATATATATCTATATATAATATATATATATATATATATATATATATATATATATATATATATATATAGATATATATATATATATATATATATATATATATAATATATCTATATATATTATATATATATATATGATATATCTATATACTATATATATATATCTATATATATATAAGTTGTACATTTATCAACAATGAAAAGTCTGTCACTATCAAGCTCTAATAACCAAGGCAATACCGAATGTAATTATTCACTAGCAAAGGATAAATCAAAATAATCTTAATTTCAGTTTCCTCCCAGATGCCAAATTGGTTAATAAGACCTTCATCAATTACTACGACGAAGTGGAAAGTGTTCATTTATCAACAAATGCCGATAAATCTTGAGCAAACTCACTAGCTTTAGGTTATAATATCTTCCTTTACCGTACTCGTGAATGATTAAAATAGGACAGTTAACTAACTGGTTTCTTACTTCACTCATATAAAAGTAATAAAATGCCAATAATAAAGATGAAAAAAGGTTAAGCTTTAAACTTACAAATAAAGTAAATTCTCGCGCACAAACTAATTTCCATATAGTAAATAAAACTCTAAATACTTTAATCGTTGGAACGTCATAATGTTTTCAACACTCCTATAAAATGTACAAAATTCCTGTTATGTTTTCGACACTTCTGCATCGTTAACAACATTCCTGTAATGATTTAAATTTTCCCATTACAATAAGTTCCCCCCTACAATTTTTTATCATTATAATAAATTACTAAAGCGGTTTGTATTTCTGTCAAATTAATGAAAATATATGAATAAACGAATAATGAATGAGTAACGATGAATAAAATGCTTCAAAATGATTACAGAGAAAATGGGAAATTATTTATTACCTAAATTTATTAAATTAGTGCTCATGAATAGTAAATAACATAAATTTGAATTTTAACACTCACCATCAACCGGGAGACACCGAGACTGTCTTACTACAATGCTTGAATGTTGCAATCTATTTTGCTTTTGCATATGCTTGTGGAAAACTCCAATATAATGTTAAGTTCATGACTTTGAAAGATGTACCTATAACTGTGTGATGAATATTCCATACAAATGTTTTTCAACACTACTGCTGTGCTCGAATGTGGAAATCTACTCTGCCTTTGCCCTTTGCTTGAAGACAGTTCCTTGATTTGAAGTTCATCACTTTGTAAAGGTAACTTCGTAACAATTGAGTAGGATATTTTCGACCAATGAAGATATGTCTCGTCTTTAAAAATGCACCTTTTGCTTGCTTGATGGAGAGATGAGGGTTGAGTTGAATATAGAATTTAGACCAAAGGCCAAGCACTGGGACCTATGAGATCATTTAGCGCTGAAATGGAAATTGACAGTGAAAGGCATGAAAGGTGTAACAGGAGGAGAACCTCGCAGTCGCACTATGAATCAAGTGTTAGGAGAGGGTGGAAAGTATGATGAAGAGAGAATATGAAAGGAGGTACAGTAAAATGAACGAAAGTGGTTGCATGAGGTCCACTGACGACACTACCTCCATTTGGGATGGAGAAATAAGACTGATATTTCTGATCAATGTAGATAATGCGAGTTTTTAAAAATGTACCTTTAGCTGTTTGTTGGAAAAGACTATTTTACCTGGACATTTTCGTAATTTAGTTTATTTCCAAAATAAGTTACTATACGTTGTTAAATAACATATTTCTGACCACTGAAGAAATGGCGTGTCTTTAAAAATACACTTTCATCTGTGTGAAGAAATGTTAACATATATTACCTAGACATATTCATATCTTCGTTTCTTTCCTAAATCATAATCACTGGAAATTGTTTATTAATAGACATACAAAGGTATTTTATAAACACTCCAAGAGGTTCAGCATTGAGAGGTGTCAGTAGAATCTTTTAATAAATGATCCCAAACTTTTCCAAAATCAGCAGCTGGATATGGTTAGGTAACAGGTATCCAAAGGTACTTTATAAACTAGCCAGGAGTTTCAGTTTTAAGAAATGTCAGTCAAGCCTTTTAAACGTTGCCAAACAATATAATCAGTAAAGAAATTGAAAATAATAAGGCAAAGACTCGATACCATTAACAGCAGAGCGAAGTTCTTTGCGTGTTATAACACATATGAAGATTAGATATTTCTATTCTATGATTCATGCTGGATGACCTATAATATCTATGACTCTACTGCCATCACTCTATAAACAAACCAGTTCCCCATTAGTGTTTCAGGGAGTATAAGTTCCGACGGTGTAACATATTTTTCCTTCATATAAACAAAACTTTCTGAAGTTTTAAGAAGCGTATACACTACTTTTTAAGCAGTTTTCATTTTAAAAAGTGGCAGATTAATCCAATTTTCACTTACAGTCAGTTTTCACTTCAAAATAAAATAGCAAATGAATCCAGAATGTCCACCTTTACTTGCTAAAGTAAAATTCTGGGGAAGTTAAACACTGTCTTCTTGACATAAACTAAACCTTCAGAAGTTCCAACATTCGAATAAGCTCACTTAAAGGCGCTTTTCACTAAAAAAAAAAGTAGCAAATAAATCCTTTATCTACTTTGACTTCGTAATGCCAAAGTCTGACTGGGTAAAAACATCGTTGTCTTGACTAACAGAACCTTCAGAAGTTCCAACACACGAATGTCACTTAGAGGAACTTTTAGGGCACCTTTCACTCAAAAAAAAGTTGCAAATTAATCCAGTATTGGCGAGGAGAGAATATAAAACCAAAGCACACGGAAACGTTCCGAGAGAAACTACACGGACTTCTAGTTTTGTCACTTGTGAGGAGATGGTAATTCTAACGATTAGGTTGGGAGGGGTAATGCTGAAACAAGGTAGTTATTGACTTCCTAACCTTGACTGGGGTCGCAGGTGCTCTCTCTCTCTCTCTCTCTCTCTCTCAATGTATATAGAAATATATATAGTATATATATATATATATATATATATATATACGTATACATATGAAATGTATATATATATATCTATATATATATATATATATATATATTATATATATTATTACGTTATACATATGATGTATAATATTTATATTATATATTATATATATCTATATATATATATATATATATATATACATTAAAAAGACACACACACACAAGCGCACACACACACACACACACACACACAAACACATATATATATAGTATATATTTATAATATATATATATATATATATAGTATATATATGCACGTATGCATGTATATATGTGTATGTCTTTATGTATGCATGTGGCCAACTTTCTTCACTTAAAAACCTGAGACGCCTCTGTCTGTCCCTGTTCCTTTGTCCCCCCCTGTTTTTTCCCTTTGTCCTGTTCACTGTCTGTATATATATATATATATATATATATATATATATATATATATATATATATATATATATATATATATACATAAATGAATAAATAAATAAATAAATAAATAAATAAATATATATATATATATATACATATATATATATATATATATATATATAACAATATAATATATATATATATATATATATATATATATATATATATATTATATAATCTATATATATATGCATATATGTAAACATACACACCCACGCATACATATCATATATAATATATAATGTGTATATATATAATATATATGATATATTATATATATATACCAACCTTTTTCACTTAATGGGATCTAATAAGTCTCTCTCTGTGGTTTGCGGGAACTCCGCACTGCGTTGCTATTTGAGGAAGTGTTTCCCATGTTTCTTTAGGAGAGAGAGAGAGAGAGAGAGAGAGAGAGAGAGAGAGAGAGAGAGAGAGAGAGAGAAGGATGTTTGTGATTTAACATAAAACTCCATATGAAAGAATGTGAGGGGTGAAATGAAGTAAACTTATCAATATTCTAAGAGAAGTTATATATAATATATATATATATATATATATATATATATATATATATATATATATTATATCACACAAACATTTATATATATTCGAAGACTCTTGATTAGATATGACAGATTTTCTAAAATGTAGTAGGATCAAGTTAAAAGGAATGAATTTTATTCTCTGTATTCTCAAATAAAGCTTATTTAAGTTACGTTACTGTTTTCTTTATAAAAAAAATCCCTTGTCCTTCTTGTGCGTGCATTCCACGAACTTGATTAAGATGAGAGAATTTCTAAGATTAAGTAGATTTTAGCCGATAATAATGGATTGTATTATTCTATTCAATTAACTCCAAATTAATGCATATTAAAACTATGATATTTTTCTATTTGTAAATCATGAAATCACTATGCATTTATATGTGTGTATGCCATGAATTTTGATCAGACGTAACATAAATCCTAAGAATAATTAAGTAAAGTTTAGAGGTAATGAATATCATTTATTGTACTAAAAAAAATGCAAATGGAAGTTAAAAGTATCCATGAAATTTTTCCCAGTCTTTGTCGGGATGTACACGCTACG
Organism: Macrobrachium nipponense; assembly: GCF_015104395.2. Lineage (NCBI taxonomy): Eukaryota > Metazoa > Arthropoda > Malacostraca > Decapoda > Palaemonidae > Macrobrachium > Macrobrachium nipponense. The sequence goes on along the minus strand of NC_087204.1, from coordinate 34,647,400 downwards.
ACGACACATGCCAAGCCTGTAAGATGATTCCCACCCTACCCCTCCCCCTCCCGAAATTTTTCATAAAGGAAAACCCCCCTCTTGTTCCTTCCATTTTACGACCCATATTCTGTCCGTCACGCAATAAGGAAAAAGTATACAAAAACTCTTAAGTGTCTCCTTCTTGTACGTTTCTTTATTTTATCATCAATATACGACACCAAGAACCTCTTCATATGTTCGTTTATGTATGTATCTATATATCAGTTTATTCTTTTATTCATTGAATTATTTATCTATTTATAAATTTATTCATTCTTTATTCGTTCATGTAATCATTTCTTTATTCATTTATTTACTTATTTACATATATATTATTCACTTGGTTACTTAATTATCCAATTATTGAGCTATTGATTTATTCACATATTTATTTATTTATTTATTTGATTATCTGTTTATCTTTTGTTTATTCTGTTATTTATCTATACATCTATTTATTTAAATATCTATTAATTTGTTGATATATTTATTTATCTACTCATTTACTTATATACTTATTTTCTTATTGTATCTATTCTTTACTTATTATATTATTTTCTTATTTGTATTTATTTTTTTTTACTTATTATTTATATTTATATATTATATATTCTTATATATATATATATATATATATATATATATATATATATATATATATATATTATATTTATCCTTATTAATCTATCTGTTTTTCATATATTCATTCATTTATTTAACTTATTAATTAGTTAGCGATTTATTTATTTATTTATGTGTTTATTTACTTATTCATTTATTCCTCCATCTGTGTATTTACTTATTTATTTACCTATCCATTTGTTTATTTATTCGTTGAAAAACGTGAATCTCTGTCTCTGTAAAGCCTGGTTCCCCGAAATATTTCGTCCTTTATCGCCCCTCGCGCTGACCATGACATTTTGTGAGGGACATTTCCTACTTGGCGAGACATTTCCAGCAAATTTTTCCTCTCTCATCCTTCCAGGGACATAACAAGGCTTTCTCGCCCTTGGAAGGACACTGCCAGTCCGAAGAATTCCCTGGAAAGTAAATATAAAACAGACCGGATTTAAATCTTTCAGTATACTTTAGTCAAGATTTAAGTCTGAACTGGATATAAATGGGATTTTTATTCAGTTTGTGTTCCTGTATGAAGATTGAACGAATGAGTCTTATAAAACGCTAGCTGACCAACCTGGCGTTGCGCGGGATAACTCTGAATGACAACCGATAAACAAACTCTTTCTCTCTCTCTCTCTCTCTCCTCACTTTTCCCGTTTTTCTCCTCCCTATCTCTCTCTCCTCACTTCCTCTCCCTTTCACCTTCCTCTCCCTTTCTCTCTCTCGCCAACCCTTCTGTCTCTCTCTCTTTCTTCTTCCTCTCTCACTTCCTCGTACCTCTCACTCTCCTCTCCCTCATTTCTTCTCTCTCTCCTCTATCTCTCTCTCCTCATCCTCTCCCTTTCAACACCCCCCCCTCTCTCTCTCTCTCCCCCTCTCTCTCTCTCTCTCACACACCTTCCTCGACCTCTCGCTCTCTCCCTCATTCTTCTCTCTCTCTCTCTCTCTCTCCAAACCTCCCAACTCTTTCTCACTTTCTTCTCCCTAACACGCCCCCTATTCTCTCTCTCTCTCACTTCCTCTCCCTCCCATTCTCCCTTTGTTACTCCCTTCCCAACCCAACCCCCTTTGTGCCATTGATGTCTTACCTCACAGTATTCTTTTCTAGATAGTAAGTCATTATGTTTACCGAAATTAGGTAAGATAAATTCAAGTGTATTTAGTTATTAAGACTGGGGCAGGACCAACCCTGTTTTAAGAAAGCCAAACACCCAATAATCCCTTTGTTGGAATTGCTCGATTTGTTTTAGAGTTATGCTGGCACGTACGTACATACATGCATACTTACATACATACATACAATTTTACCTCTATAAATTTAAAGCTTGATTTTTATTATGATTTAAATTTCTCTAAAAATTGTGATGGAAATTTCTTAAATCAAAATTTATGCTTTTGGTATGAAGCCTTAGCTGAAATTTGAACTGAATGCAAATGGAATTTTTGTACAGCGTTTTCTTCTTGTAAGGGGACTGAAAAGATCCTTCATAAATTACTTAAAGCTTAACTGTCACTATATTTTAAAGTCCTTTGAGTAAAAAATAGTAATGGAAAATTTCTTAAGTGAAAATATATAATTTTAGTACTATGTTTTGGTTTAAACTTGAACTGATGACAGATGGTATTTGTATGCATCTTTTTCCTGTATTATGAAAACTTAATTTCTATTGACTTTCAAAGTCCTCTAGTGTCACACTTTCTAAAGGAAGATATGAAGAATTGTTAAGCCTCAAAAGCAATTACTACCTTCTTGCATTTGTTTTGAAATTATAAACTATTGTGTTATAAACTGTTTTGTCTTATGACGGTTCGAGAATTCATTTTGAAGCCATTTAAATTCAGGGATGTCAGATGCTGGTAATGTAAATTAATTCAAGACGTGATTAAAATGACAAACACACACACCACACACCACACACACACACACACACTCACACACACACACACACCAAATAATTATATATTAATATGTATATATATATATATTATAATAAGATATATAATATATATATATATATAATATAATTATAATTATATATTATATATATATAATTAATTATGCCCCTACGTATGCATTCACACCAAAAACACACAACACACCACACCACCACACACAACACACACAACACCACAAATATATTACATATATTAATATATTATATATATTATATAAATTAATAGATATTATCTATTATAATAGGAATTAATAGAATTATTTCTGTTTGGTATGTATCAAGGGTTACCCCAATTATCTGTCTGGCTCAAGCTAGAAGTCAGAGCAAGAATGTCATTGCGTTTGATATATTTCGTGATCAAGTTATTCATATATATATATATATATATATATATTATCTATATATATATATATATATATTTATATATATATATATATATATATATATTATATATATATATATATGTATATTTATGATGTGATATCAAGGGTCACCCCAGCTCTCTGTCTGGCTCAAGCTAGAAGTCAGAGCGGAGACTATCATCCCAAACGTAAAATACACTATAACCAATAAAACCCAACGATTCCACATCATCAT
>NC_087204.1:34621706-34641706 GCF_015104395.2 Macrobrachium nipponense | reverse complement strand
TACATACATATATATGTATGTATACATAGAATTGTATATATATATGTATGTGCGTATTTCTGCAGGCTCTAAATCTGCCATACCATCTTCATCGTTATGATATGACGAATGCATTGCAGTAATGCATTGGTGCATATTTATTTATGATATGACCAACGTACATTTAATGCTCGTCAGATTCGGGATAAAATTGCATTGCTGCATCTAGATATGACACAGATATGTTGGAAAATGTCGTAAACGTAGAATCCAGTTAGACAATTTTCATTCAAACTTTTATTGATTTAATACCCCCGTCAAGCGCAGGAGAAACAATTTCTTGACAAGTCTAATCTATTGGAAAATCTGCCGGAAATATTTTTCAGGGAACTTGTTTGTTTAATGGGATTTCTTCTCAGAATCGCTTTTGTTTTATGAATGACTGAATCCCATCTTCATGCAAAACGTTCTTGTCAGTCATTCGCGTTTTTTGGGGAAGTCCATTTGTAGTAGATGGCTATCTCTCTAACTATCTGTCGAGCTATCTATCTATCTATCTATCTATCTATCTACAGGTATACATGTGTACATATGTATATAAATATACATTATATATTTGATTATATATAAATATACATTTGTATATATGCATACATACATATACATGTATGTATATATACATATGCTTAAAATCTTTTAATAATCGCTTCAGAATTACAAGAACTCATGAGCAAAGATGTTTAATGCTATATTGGTATTTAGAATAAAAAAATCACAAGTTTAATGAAATTGACTTTTAGGTCCTTTAGAAAACATTGTTAAATAACGGGCAAAACTATTACCTAAAGACGCTTGCTTACAAACTTTTACTGTATTCCGTTACAAAAATAGATAAAGGTCTCTTTAACCTTGTCCCATATGAATAAAGGCGATCTTATGAATAATAATAATAATAATAATAATAATAATAATAATAATAATAATAATAATAATAATAATAATAAGAAACCTCTCTGGTTCACATGCAAAGAACTTCTTGAAGTGAGTACTCTCTCTCTCTCTCTCTCTCTCTCTCTCTCTCTCTCTCTCTCTCTCTCTCTCAAAAACATATATTCACACACAAAAGCATACAAAAATACTCCGGAACACAAACACAAATCCCAAAGAAGAAATAAAAGGAATCCTCCTGATTTATTTCCTCAGGGAAAGCGGACCACAGATTCTCTTTCTTTGGAAGGAGGAGGCAAGAAAGAAGGAACACGAGAAAGAAAAAATGTTCTTTCGAGATTTCTGATTTGTTTGATAATCTGAAATTTGTGTAATTTAAAACATGTAACATTTGTACTCCTGACAGTTTTTGTGTACTGTTTTCCTGTTTATGTGTGTGTATGTGTGTGTTTTTTGAACCTTGAAGGTAATGACTATCTGTGGGATTAGATACTTTTAAATGTGCCTATCATCAAAAAACTTATTTCGTTAATGTGTAATTTTCAAACCAATCTCCAATTCTGTTTTTTGTTTTTTTTTCTATTTTTTACGCAAGGTGTTGTGTGGGGGTGTGTGGGGTGTGTTCACTAGATATGGATATCTATTTACGTGAACAACACATATATTGGGATTCCAAACTAACATTTCATTTATTCTATACCAGATCTTGCGTTAACTTATACCCTCTTACTCTCCCATTGAACCTCAAAAGTAAATAAAGAAAAAACATGTTTACCCACAAATACAGTGGCCCAGGTCACGCTCCCCCCTAAAAAAAAAAACACTTCTAGGGAAAACTCCAGGAGGACAAATTCCAGCAAAAAAAAAAAAAAAAAAAAAAAAAAAAACAAAAAAAAAACGGAAAGCATTACTCTTTCCCTGTCGGCAAAAGTATTGGGGAAAAGCGAGAGAGAGAGAGAGAGAGCGAGAGAGAGAGAGAGAGAGAGAGAGAGAGAGAGAGAGAGAGAGAGAGAGAATATTGACAAGATGGAGCAAAGCCAGATGATTTTCAAGTCGGTCTCTACAGTCAGAAAAATCGCGATCGAGATAAAAAAAATTGAGCTTAGAATATAATAAAATAGAAGCTGTTAAGTGGTATATAAAACCCTTCTTACCTTAGAAGTGATTAGTTATTATTATTATTATTATTATTATATGAAGGTAGGGAGACCCTCTCTTAAACATGTTTTTGTTAAAGATGATGGCAGCATCAGTGGAATTGATTTTATATATGGTTTTTTCAATTCTTCCTTATTATTCTCTTCTCATCAGGGTGGCTGTATTTGCTAATAGCTGGCCGATGTTCCTATCTTGGTTAAAGAAAGGTTTTCTAAAAATACTAATTTTTTGTTAGATAACAAAAGTGATTAACAAATATCTTAGTAATGGAATTCCCAACGTTTCCAACCGTATCAATCGGTTCATTTTCAAGGAACGGTGAGCGTGAACTGATTGGAATGGGGTCGTTCGGCGGTATTTATTGTGTCCCCAGGTGCTCTGTCTGATGGGCGCTGCGTTTTCATTGGCTGAACAGAGGATTAAGTCCCTGAGTCAAGCCGTCTTGCAGAGGTGAAGCTCGCACTGCTCTTCGCGTGCGGACGCTGGAGGCTGGGAGCATAGTATTGGGCAGGGGCACCTGATTGGTCCGTTCGATCGGCTCTATGGTGCCAGGCGGGCAGCGCCCTACGTGCCACCGTCGGGAGGAGTGAAGTCTCTTGAGTGGTGTTAAGGCTGGGTCTCTCCTTCCCGATGTGTAGGGCCTCTAAGAGGCGGAGGCGACGGTGGTCTGCTGCCTTATCGATAATACCAATATTAGGAATAATGTCCTTCTGAGAGACCAGCCTTAACACCACTCAAGAGACTTCACTCCTCCCGACGGTGGCACGTAGGGCGCTGCCCGCCGGCACCATAGAGCCGATCGAACGGACCAATCAGGTGCCCCTGCCCAATACTATGCTCCCAGCCTCCAGCGTCCCACGCGAAGAGCAGTGCGAGCTTCCACCTCTGCAGACGGCTTGACTCAGGGACTTAATCCTCTGTTCAGCCAATGAAAACGCAGCGCCCATCAGACAGAGCACCTGGGACACAATAAATACCGCCGAACGACCCCATTCAATCAGTTCACGCTCACCTTTCCTTGAAATGAACCGATGATACGGTGGAAACTTTGGAATTCCATTACTAAGATTTGTTAATCACTTTTGTTATCATAACAATAAATTAGTATTTAGAAACATTTCTTTAACCAAGATATGAACATCGGCCAGCTATTAGCAAATATCCAGCCCTGATGAGAAGATGAAATAATAAGAAGAATTGGAAAATAAAAAGACCATATAAAATAAACAATTCCACTGATGCTGCCATCATCTTTGTAACAAACATATTATTATTATTATTATTATTATTATTATCATTATTATTATTGTTTATTATTATTATTATTATTATTTACAATAAAAACCAAAGCTGTTTTAAAGAATGAAATAAAAAAAAAAAATCTCTTCGTTACATGGAACAAAGTTAGTTATATTTTTGTAATCATTATCATTATGTTTATTATTTAAAATATAACAAACGCTGTTCAGAATAAGAAAAGCTCTGCCTAACATAGAATGAACTAATAATAAAATAATAATAATAATAATATAATAATAATATTATCATTATTATTATTACTTTTATTATTATTATTATTATTATTATTATTATTATTATTGTTATTATTATCAGGGCCACTGACTTGAAATTCAAGATTCCGAAGAATATTATAGTGTTCACACGAAAGAAGTAACAGAAAGTACTGGAAATCCCGAAAGAAGAGATCTGTTATTAGAAAATACAAATTAATGAATAAGAATATATAAAGAAATACAAGTAAAGGATTAAGATATCTCAAATAGAATTACCAAAGAATTTTCGACAGTTCACGGAGAATAAAGTATGGAGTGAGAATGCTCGAAAAAAAGAAAAAAAAAAATAAAAAAAAAAAGGGTTTCGTATCTCGAGATTGAAAAATGTTTAGTGGAATACCATCGCATCTGCCCGTGATATACACACTCGATGGAAACCTCCTCTCAGGGGGAAAAGCCTCTGTGACCTGAACAGAAACAGTCTCTAGGAGTCTGGAGTATAGACTAGATAACCGCATTTTTCATAGGTTTTTTGGAGTGGAGGGGGGCTTTCTCGCACAAAAAAAAAAAAAAAAAAAAAAGCAAAATAAACGTTACGAATTATTCTGACTTTGTAGCCCAATAACCAAATATGGAGTTTTAATACCCTGTATTATTATTATTATTATTATTATTATTATTATTATTATTATTATTATTATTATTATTATTATTATTATCACTCGAAAGCAATTCAACAAAAACAATCTAATTTTACTTTCCAAGGGATTATTTAGCGGGAATTTAGTTTCATAGAAATGCAAATATAAATCGTGAATGTTATGGCTGTATTATTATCACCCATGAAATATAGTAATTATACAATAGAGCACATAGAACATTGTCTTCATAGGAATCTGCTAAAACATGAGTACTTAAGAAATGCACAAGGAATAAACTAATGTTTTCGATTTAATTACATCACAATGTCATGTCTTTCGTTTTGGCAAAGTATATAAATATTAAATTTTATAACTCAATAGCATGAAAGACAACTATGGAGTTTTGTATGATATAAACTCAGGCTGGAATCCCTGGTATTTTGGGATTAAGGCAAAACTGAGGAAGATAAGACAAGGATACACAAATGTTTTTGAGAATAGAAAGTTTTGTTAAATCAGGTGGATGTAAAACGAACAGTTGGAATAATTAGATTTTGCTTACTCGTGGAGTAAACCTTTGCTTACTCGTGGAGTAAACCTACAAACAACTTTGTTGTTGTTGTTGTTACTGTTGTTGCTCTTGTTAGGGGTGGTAGGAAAATATTATGGAAAAGCGTGAAAAGGTCTGGAAAAGGTTTCATGTTGAGTTAAAGATACATGAATTTTAATATAAAATATAATTTATCTAGTACCATGGAAGGGTAAAAAACAAATAATATGCATGTTAAAGAGGAAAAAAAATTATTTCTAATGAAATATAGCGTAATATAGCGTATTGATTTTAGTTTTCGTTGGTCAAACAACGTGCTGTCTGACCGTAGATTTTAGCATGAGCCCCGAGTAAGCTGGAGGTCGGATCACGCCTTGATTGGATAGAAGTAAATGATATTGTAGTAACTGACTTTATGTTAGGATTAACAACGGAGCCATGAAAGCAGATGCAGATAGCATTATCAAAATATAGATGTAGTTACAAATATAAGCTGGAATTCATTTTTAGGATTACCTACTGGTCCAATTTTTTATGTCAGGAAAAACTTGGATAGACTACAATTAAACTAACATTTCATCAGCATTAACAAGAAAGCCATCAGAAAAAATACAAAATGCAAATATAAATATAAATATAGATATAAATATGTGCTGGAATCCATTGAGAGATTACCTAGCAACATTGCTCTTGATAAATGGTAGGAAAGCGCTGAGATCTACCTAGATAAATCGGCAAAATCCGCCATTTAAAAAAGGGAACTACATTTTATCAATGCTCATTTGTATTTGTTTAGTTAAAACTACCAGTTTATCTCTTTTGCTTCTTTTCAAGTACCGATCTCCTTTTTCTGTATTTTCTATGTTCAAGTCAATGGCTCCTGGGGGTTTATTCCACAGGAACAGGGTGTAGAGATTCTTCTCTATTTTGCGAATAGCGGCTTTTTCAGTACTACTTAAACAGGCTAATAGAGCGCCTATAGAGGTCATGGTAAAATACAGGGTCAAAACAAAAATAGGTGTATATATTGAATTACAGATAAACTATGATTACCATAGTCATCAAAGTCATTAACGATTTTCTCTCTCTCTCTCTCTCTCTCTCTCTTTCTTAAAGCGAGCTTTCGTCTGGAGCTGCCAGACATCCTCGGGCTGGGAAGCTGAGGGTGGACTGATCTTGGTGCGGTGTCCGTCCTCCTTATATCTGTGGTTGACAGCAGGGGGTCTGCCCCATGCTTGTCTCCTATTGGCTGGTGGCGGTGAGTCTTGTTTTCATTGGCTGCCTGAGCCAGGTCTCAAGCCACTTTCTTCGAGCCGATGGTTGCGTTGCAGCATATCCTGCAGCCGCCTGGACCTCCTAAGCGGCGCTGTAACATTGATGGGCGTTGCGCTACGCTGTGGGACGTCACGGCTACTTTGATTTCCATCGGCTGCAGGAGTATCTCGTTCGGGGGCGTTGTCATCCATAGAGTTGTCATGATCGGTGGTGTCATTGTTGGTGGCAGGTCTTCTCATACTCGTAGGGAGGAGAAATTCTTCCTGCGTCGTATTCAGTGTAGGTTTTATTTGCTGGATGAGGAGCGCCTCCAGCAGGCGCAACCGACGGGCATCAGGGGCCTTCCCGATGATCTTAGTGTTTCTTTATGATGACATCTCGGGAGATGCTCGTGATGTTTGGTGGCGGGCGTGATTCTTTATAGCCCCCTCTTGGGCGTGGCATGAGAGTCTCTTCGACAGTCGCATGGTAGTCATACCTACGTAGGCGCCGCTGCATTCGCGGACTGGGCATGTATACTGGTTACACTACCATGCGTCTGCTTCAGGGGTTTCTCGTACCTGTGGAGAGGGGTGGTTATTTTTCATAAGATCGCGCGTCCTCCGATTCTGGTAATATATGATTAGGTCGATATTCTTGGTGTCCTCAGTCGGGGATACATTATCAGAAATAATTTTCTTAATGGCGTCCTCTTCTTCACGGTAATGGGAACTCATGAAGGCTTTGTAGTACAGCTTGATATTATCCTGAGGCCGGGCTGCGGGCTCTCACTACCGTACCATTTCTCCAGGGCCTGTGCGGACTTCCTTGCTGATTAATTTTTTATTTGAGTACCCGTTATTCACAAGTACTGGGTTTGGCGCGGTCGAGTTCCTGGTGAGTGTCCTGCCAGGTCGAGCAGTGGGAGAGGGCCCTCCTGACGAAGGCCCTGACGGTGGTGCTTTTGAATCTGGCGGGGCACTCGCTGTCTCTGTTGAGGCAAAGTCCTAAATTGGTTTTCTTTGTGTAGACTGAATAGTACGGAGACCGTCTTCCGTCTTGCTTACAAGGACGTCGAGGAAGGGGAGCCGATCGTCGGAGCTGCGTTCGACTGTGTAATTCAGCACACTACACTGCTGAAATGCTTGACGGAGGGCTTCTACCTCAACCTCGGCGTCGACTTGCACAAAGATGTCGTCATATAACGTCCATATCTGCGGGGTTGCAGCATCCTGGCGAAGACCCGTTCTCCACGGTGCCCATATAAAAGTTAGCGAAGAGGAACCCCCAGTGGGGAGCCCATCGCCACGCCGTCCTTTTGGCGGAACATCTGGCCACGGTGGTGGAGAAAGGGGGGGGCCTTCTTCGTGGCATATCTCCAGCAACGTACGGAGCGAGGCTTCCGGTATGTTGAGGGGCGCCGTCGACTGATTTCCTGTAGACACGATCAAGGATTATAACTATGGTTTCGTCGACAGGCACGTTCATAAATAGGGACTCTACATCCAGCGAGGCGATAATCCCGGTACCAGGGGCGTCCTCTGTAGCCATTGCCAATTGTCATCGCTGGCTAGTTCTTTAGTCTGTCTCATGTTATTGTCCGTGCATGGTTTTGGTTGTTGCCAGTCCCTCTGTTTGTGTTCTGTCTTTCTCCTGCTCCCTGTATATTTCTGGGGTCTTCGTCTACTTTTATCAGTCCCTTCTTCCCATGCCACCTTTAGGCCATTCGTCTTCAATGGTTTTCAGATATTGCCCCAGTGCTCTGGTTTCATGTTTACGCAGTCCTCTGTACTTTAGTAGTCCTTCTCCCGTAGTCTTCCTTCCTTTCGTGTTATGTATAGTCTGTCCGTATTTGCTCTTGGGTGTAGTGCTTTGTGTATTGTCATATGTTTCCTGGTTTTCTGATCTATGCTGCGGAGTTCTGCCTTCGTCCATTCGACTATTCCTGCGCTGTATCTGATTACTGGCACTGCCCATGTGTTTATGGCTTTTATCATATTTCCGGCGTTGAGTTTTGACTTGAGTATCGCCTTGAGTCTCTGCATATATTCTTTCCTGATCGTGTCCTTCATCCTCTTGGTGTTTTATATCCCTCCTTCCATTATTCCCAGGTATTTGTATCCTGTCTCATCTATGTGTTTGATGTTGCTCCCATCTGGTAGTTTACTTTATCCCTTCAGTTCTCGTTACTTTGACTTTTTGTATGTTGACTAAGGCGCATTTTTCTATTCCAAACTCCATCCTGATGTCCCCAGATACAATCCTTACAGTCTGGATTAGGGTATCTATTTCCTTGATGCTCCTACCCTACAGCTTGATGTCGTCCATGAACATCAGATGGTTGATTCTGTTGCCTCTTTTCTTGGGTTGGTACCCGGCATCCATCTTCGTAGTACTTTTGTCATGGGAACTCATGGCTACTACGAAGAGTAGTGGGGACAGTGAGTCGCCCTGGAAGATCCCTCTCCTGATATTAACCTCTGCTAGTCTTATTCCTGAGCTTGTAAGTATTGTATTCCAGTTGCACATTGTATTTTGAGGAAGCTGATGGTGTTTTCCTCTGCCCCATATATTTTCAGGCATTCTATTAGCCATATGTGTGGTATCATGTCGAAGGCTTTCTTATAGTCTATCCATGCCATGCTTAGGTTGGTTTTCCTTCTCCTACTGTTCTTCATTACCATTTTGTCTATCAGGAGCTGGTCTTTTGTGCCCTACACTTCCTTCTGCAGCCTTTCTGTTGGTGGGGGATGGTGTTTTTTTGTCTCCTCTAGGTAGTTGTATAGCCTTTCACTGATGATACCTGTTAGTAACTTCCCACATTATTGGTAGGACAGGTGATAGGCCTGTAATTACTGGATATTTCCCTACTCTTGTCTTTTTGTACTGAGGATGTTCTTCCGGTGTGTTCATCCGGGTGCTTGGTGATTTGAGATACAATGCTGGAGTTGTTCTGCTATTCGTGGGTGTAGGGCTTGAAGTTTTTTGAGCCAGTATCCATGGACTTCATCGGGACCTGGGGCTTTCCAGTTTGGCATTCTTTAGTTGGTGTCCTGACTGTGTTCTGTCGGTATGTGCTGTGAATCTTTGTTTTATTCTCCCTGTTTCTTCTTCCTTCCGACTTCCTGGAGCCATGTTTGCATGTTGTTGTGTGATACCGGATTGCTCCATATGTTTTCCCAGAGTCTCTACTTGGTTCGGCTTCAGGAATTTCTGGGTGGTTGTCTTCCCCTCTTAGTTGGCTGTAATAGTGTTTTCTGGTTGGTTCCGAATAGTTTGTTCTGTTGGTATCCGTTATTCCCTGTTCATGTACCGTTGGATCTTATGTGCTTTGGCCTTAAGCCTCTGTTTTACATCTTCTATTGTGTTTGTTTAGTCCCCTCTCTTGTACTTTGTATTTCTCGTTGAAGTTCCTCCCTTGTTTTCTTGCTTCTTAGCCTTTTTTCCGCCATCTCTTTCAGTTTACTCAAGTCAGATCTCATCACCATGATTTGCTTTTCCAGGCGCCTTTTCCAAGGAGGTTGCTGTTTTGGGTTTCTGTTGGGTTGGTTGTGACGGTGGTGTTGGTGTTCGAATCCCCATCAGTTCTGCTACTAATCTTGCTCCTGCATATGTCAAGTTATTTGTTTCTGTATACTGGTGGTGTGTATTATGCCATTATTTCATTGACCTCACTTGTTTTCTCCTTAATTTCTTGGTGTTGTAGGCTTTCATGGAGGGGATCTTTATTCTCTCTGTATCTGGCTCCATCCATTGTCTAATCTTTTTCTACCCATTCCGTCCTCTCTGTTACTTCGTCGGTGTTCTTCGTGTGTCGTTGTTTGATACCTCATCCTCCCTGTCGTCTTTGTGTAACTCGTTGTCGTGTGACATGTCCCTTTCCAGTTCTTCTCTTTCTGTTGGGGAGAGCCAGTTCTTTTTCTTTATGTTCCTTACTTGGTCTGCCAGCCTCTGCTCGTTTGGGGGGTGGGGGGGTTATTCCTCTCATTCCAGATGTTGACCAATCTTCTTCTATATCCTCTCTCCGTCGGGTTGCTTCTGATGTAGCATCTCCATATTTCCTTTTTTCTTATGTTCTTCTCTTGTCCATTTCTTCCTTTTTGCCTCTGTAGCTCCAATCTCAGGCTGTTGATTACTGTCGTTGTGGTGATCAGTTGCTGGATGACGACCTCCAAGTACCTGACCGTCTTCCCCTTCAATTGGGTTGAATACCTGGTTGCCGGACGAAGCTCCTCTGTTGCCAGAGGTTCCATTTACGTCGTTGTCGTTTATTCCTTCATTTCTTTCCATCATTGCTGAGTTTTGCTATTTAACCCATAGCTGGACCCTATTATTATTATTATTATTATTATTATTATTATTATTATTATTATTATTATTATTATTATCATATTTTTTGGGTTTATCACAGTCCTCCAATTCGACTGGGTGGTATTTATAGTGTGGGGTTCCGGTTGCATCCTGCCTCCGTCGGAGTCCATCACTCTTCTTTACTATGTGCCTTTTGTCTAGGATCACACTCTTCTGCTTGAGTCCTGGAGCTACTTCAGCCTCTAGATTTTCGAGATTCCTTTTCAGGGATCTTGGGATCGTGCCTAGTGTTCCTATGATCATGGGTACAATTTCTACTGGCATATCTCATATCCTTCTTATTTGTATTTCCAGGTCTTGATACTTATCCATTTTTTCCCTTTCTTTCTCTTCAACTCTGGTGTCCCATGGTATTGCGACATCAATGAGTGATACTTTCTTCTTGATTTTGTCAATCAACGTCACGTCTGGTCTATTTGCACGTATCACCCTATCTGTTCTGATACCATAGTCCCAGAGGATCTTTGCCTGATCGTTTTCTATCACTCTTTCAGGTTGGTGCTCGTACCACTTATAACTGCAAGGTAGCTGATGTTTCTTGCACAGACTCCAGTGGAGGGCTTTTGCCACTGAATCATGCCTCTTTTTGTACTGGTTCTGTGCAAGTGCCGGACATTCACTTGCTATGTGGTTTATGGTTTCATTTTTCGTATTGCACTTCCTACATATGGGAGAGATGTTATTTCCATCTATCGTTCTTTGAACATCACTTCCTACATATGGGAGAGATGTTATTTCCATCTATCGTTCTTTGAACATATCTGGTTCTAAGGGCCTGATCTTGTGCCGCTGTTATCATTCCTTCAGTTTCCTTCTTGAGCTCTCCCCTCTGTAACCATTGCCATGTGTTATCGCTGGCCAGTTCTTTAGTCTGTCACATGTATTGTCCCTGTTTGTCATTCTCCTGTCTCTGTATATTTCTGGGTCTTTGTCTACTTTTATCAGTCCTTCTTCCCATGCACTCTTTCAGATATTGCCCCAGTGCTCTGTTCTCGATGTTGACGCAGACCTCTGCTTAGTAGTCCTCTCCCTCCTTCCTTTCGTGTTATGTACAGTATGTCCGTATTGGCTCTTGGGTGTAGTGCTTTGTGTATTGTCATATGTTTCCTACTTTTCTGGTCTATGTTGCGAAGTTCTGCCTTCGTCCATCCCACTATTCCTGCACTGTATCTGATTACTGGCACTGCCCATGTGTTTATGGCTTTTATCATATTTCCGGCGTTGAGTTTTGACTTGAGTATCGCCTGGAGTCTCTGCAAATATTCTTTCCTGATCGTGCCCTCCATCTCTTGGTGTTTTATATCCCCTCCTTCCATTATTCCCAGGTATTTGTATCCTGTCTCATCTATGTGTTTGATGTTACTCCCATCTGGTAGCTTTATTCATTCCAGTCTGTTCCTTTGCCCTTTTGTATGTTGACTAAGGCGCATTTTTCTATTCCAAACTCCATCCTGATGTCCCCAGATACAATCCTCACAGTCTGGATTAGGGTATTGTTACGAACCGTGAGAGGTCCGTTCCAAGTTCGATATTATGATAAACAAAAAGAATTCAACACCAACAGTTGAAACTGGGAATATAGAGAGATACACAAATACAACAAAGGTTTATTTACAAACTTACTAACAAAGATAAATGCAGAATGGTGTCTCCTATTTACATAAAAAAGTAAAATCTTACTCTGCATGAACTGGGGGAACAGTGAGGTAATGTTAATACTTGCTGGCAAGTTTTGCGCTGTCAGAGATCTATGCTCGAAGCGGTGGCTTCACAAAAGGAGAACAGTAATTGCAGACGTCCTCTTGACTCCGTATTGGAGAAAATAATGTCTATTCTTGATACTTGAAGGGCAGGAACTCCTCAAAACCTCTTGTAGAAAGTTTCCTCTCTCAAGGCTTCCTCAGCGTCAAAAATACCTTGGTCGTTCTCCCTGACTGGACGACTTGACCAGATTTCGATCAAACTCTCGAGCACCTCTCTGATCTCTGCTGCTGAGCTCTCACTGATGATTTGATCAGTGACTCTTACTGCTGATGCTCTGCTCCCTCCTACTTCGCCAGTTGTATTTATACGGCAACCTGGGGGCGTGGCCTACCAGCGAACGTCACAGGCTCCCGAGATTACCGGAACTTCTTAGAAGGATCTAGACGAAGTATTGTATCATATTTCACTGCGTTTTCTGATGACGTGACGGCGAGTGTCCTTTCCACCACTCTCCTGCTGATTCTAGAACCATCATGAGAACAGGCACCTCCAACACACACGCGAAAGCCTCTGTGCTGCAGAACTTCTAGAAGATGTGTTTTCCTTTCCTTTATCTTATCATTCATTGCTATGAAGCCATTACCATGACACGTCCCCCCCAAAAAAAAGAAAAAATGAAATCAACTGATTTTATCTTTTTTTTCTAAAGAGAAACAAGAATTAAACAGCAGGGGAACAATTCTGCATAAAGCTATAATCCAATCAAACACGCACACTTCTCCACTCACACACTCACCTGTGCGAAAACCGAAAACGGTCATTGGGCTACTCCTTCTGAAAAAACTCTAGAGAGGCTATCAGCTATAACATTATCCTTTCCCCTTATATGAACTATCTTCAGGTTATAGTCTTGTAATTCTAAACTCCAACGCATTAGACGTTTATTCTTGTTCTTAAACCTCTCTAAATAAACCAACGGATTATGATCAGTATACACAGTTAAAACAGAACTACTACGTGCGTAAATCTCAAAATGTTGCAAGGCTGTAACTAAACCAAATAATTCTTTCTCAATAGTGGAATAGTTCTGTTGCGCTTTATTCAGTTTCTTTGAATAATAAGCAACTTGGAGTTTCATTCCATTCACTTCTTGTAACAAAATCCCTCCTACGCCAATATCACTGGCATCAATCGCTAAATTAAATTCCTTACCAAAATCAGGTAATAATAGAACTGGCTCGTGAATCATTATAGCCTTTAACTTGTTGAAAGCTTCCACACACGCGACATCAAATACAAAACTGCTTCCTTTCTTAAACAGATTAGTTATGGGAGCACTTATTTCTGAGAAATTTGGTACGAATCTATGGAAATACGAAACCATTCCGATTGGGAAATTCACGATAGCTTCTATGTTCCGATCCTCTGGACAGATTTTACCAAGACCTACCTTATGTCCTAGATAAGTAATAGAGGCTTTCCCAAATTCGCATTTCCTTAGATTAAGAATGAGATTCGCTTTGGTAAGGGCCTCCAAGACTCTTGCCAAAGTCCTTACATGATCTTCCCAAGTCTCAAAAAAAATTACAAGATCATCTAAGTACATGACACAGTTGTTGATGCCATTTAAAACTTTATTCATTAACCTTTGGAAGGTACTGGCGGCGTTCTTCAAGTCAAAAGCCATAACTTTGGGCTCGAAATTACCAAATGGTGTTATAAAGGCGGATATTTTCCGGGTTCGTTCACTTAAAGGTACTTGCCAATAACCTTTAGCCAAATCAAGCTTCGAGATGAACTCGGAATTTCCGATTCTATCTAAGTAATCGTCAATCCTGGGTAAGGGGAAATTACTTTGCTTCGTTACACTGTTTACCTTCTGGAAATCAATGCACAATCTATCTCTGATCCATCTTCCTTTTTCACCAGAACTACCGGGGAACTCCATTCACTCTCGCTAGGTACTATCAAATCATTATCTAGCATGTAACTAATTTCCTTCCTCACAGATTCTGCCTTTTCTGGGCTCAGACGATTTGGATTTTGCCTAATGGGTTTCGTGTCCTGCAACTCAATATCATGTTCTAAAACATTGGTTAGGCCTAGTTTATCACTAATAGTCTCAGGATAATTCACTAAAACATTACGTATTTCCCTCACCTTTTCCTTTTCTAAACCCTGATTAAAAACTTCGAAATTCTTAAGCACCTCGGAGTTTTTCTCAAAACTAATTTCTTTCTGGGTCACCGTTACTACAGGCACGGGGCGTTTGTTATATTTCTTGAGCAAGTTTACATGCAGCCACTTTGCTCTACGTTTACCCATATCTATTAAATAATTCAGATTCCCCCTCTTCTCTAAAACTGAAAAAGGACCTTCAAATTTATACGATAAAGAGGGACCTTCTTTCTGGACTAATACTATAACTTTATCTCCTACACAGAGATGTCTCTCTTTCGCTCTAAGGTCATGTTTCCGTTTAGTTTCCCTTGACTCTCACTCTCGTTCTCCTTTGCTAGTTGCCAAGCATCTCTTAAACTGTTTTTATAATACTCTAGATTAGTGATGTAGTCCTCACTACCTTTATTCATTAAGTTACATTTTAACATTTCCAAAGGACCTTTAGTGGTGTGACCGAAAACAAGCTCAAAAGGACTAAATCCTGTAGTGTTGTTCGGTGCCAACCTTAAAGCTAACAGAACAAATGGTAACTTTTCTTCCCAGTCGTGTTCGAAGTTCTTACAACACAATTTCCGTAAACAACTCTTTAACGTTTGATGAAATCTCTCCACAATGCTTTGTGATTCGGGATGATAAGGTGTGGAAGTTACCAGTTTAATGCCTGACTCTTTCATTCTATCCTTGGATTATTTGGATACAAAATTACTACCATTATCACTCTGTATAGTACTAGGCAGACCAAACTTAGAAAAATAATTCAACAATCATTTAACTACGGTCCTTGTGTTACAGCTTCTTATGGGTACCGCCTCGGGATAGTGAGTTAGTCTATCAATGATTGTCAATTATATATTCCCTCCCTTACTTCTAGGCAAAGGTCCAACCACGTCGATAACTACATTCTCAAAAGGTTCGCCTACTGAAGGAATATTACACAACGGAGCTCTGGGAATTACTTGATTCGGTTTCCCGGCAATTTGGCTTTCATGACAGCTTAAAACATACCTCTTTACGTCACTCTTCATTTTAGGCCAAAAGTACGCCCTACTGATACACTTGAAAGTTTTATTTACTCCTAAATGTCCTTGCTCATCATGTGCTAACTTCAAAACTAGTTCACGAAGCTTCCTAGGAACCGCCAATTGTTCGGTGATTTCCCCTTTACTACCTGACTTAGGTCGAACATAACGACACAAAACTTCGCCCTTTAAACAAAAGGTTTCCTCACACACATCATCGAGATTATCATCCAGCTCACATTAAAAAATTCGGGTTAGTGTCTCATCCTCTCTCTACAACTTGACTAGCTCATCCTTATTCACAAGGTTAGTGCCTAATTCATCACCGTAACTAGTACTAGATACCGGTACATTTACTACGTTACCCTCGACAGCTACACCTTCCGTTTGGCTATCACTGTCAACATCGATAGAGTCCGGTCTCTCAGCCACACTCATGCCAAGATCAACCTCGCCACCTCTATCACACTCGTTCGAATCCACGAACTCACCCTCGTTCGAATCCACGAACAAATTATGACCGTAGTCTATGTCTGTATCTAAACCTGACCTAGTTACCACCATTTCAGGCACTGGAATCTCACTCACAACAGGATTCACATTCTTGGATAAAGCTAAGTCATTACCGACAATAATGTCAACACCATCAACGGACAAACTGTCAACAACTGCAAGTTTCACTTCTCCTGACACTACCTGACTTTCTAAATTCAACTTCAACAAAGGACAAAGAACACAAGTGTTAGGAAATCCACCTAACATGACTTTTTCTTCCATATTGATTTCCGCCCTGCCTGGCACACTCTCTCTCCTAATCAGTGAGACAGCAGCCCCTGTGTCTCGAAGCAAGACTACTTCCCTCGAAAATACTCCTCCAAGAGAGAAAACTACACCTTCTGACAGATATTCACCAAAATATTTCCTAGTTTCTCTCATCACATCATTCCTACTTGATGAAAGGTTAACTAGAGACACTGGTTTCTTAACATCCTTCCTTTCTACTGCACAATTTCTCGCTAAATGCCCTTTCCCATTACATCGCAAACAAGTTAATTCTGAGCCACTAGATGCCACTTTACTCTTACAAACCTTAGACGTATGACCAGGTTTTCCGCATGTATAACAGGAATAGTCACTTTTACTCGCATTGCTATTACTAGAACTGAAACTTTTACTGCTTTGTACTCTACCAGACGAAGGATCATTTCATTTCTTACTAGCACTCAAATTATGAGTTAGACTATATTCGTCAGCTAACCTAGTTGCTCCTGCAAAAGATACTTCTCGCCTATCTTCTATATAAAGCTTAATCTCAGGGGATGCATTATCTTTGAAGTTTTCTAACAACACTAAGTTCTTCAAACCATCAAAATCCTCAACCTTAGCGGAAGTTAACCAATCAAAAAACAGCCTTTCTAACTTCTTACTGTATTCTACATATGTAATATGTTCATCCTTTCTCAAACTTCTAAATTTCTTACGGTACGCCTCCGGTACTAGCCTATACGCGCTAAGAACGGTTTCTTTCACGATATCATAATCATCACATTCCTCCTTAGACATGCAACTATACACAGTAAGTGCCCTACCACTCAAAACTGACTGTAAATATAAAGTCCACATTTCTTTAGGAGAACCTACTCTTTCCATTAACTTCTCAAAACACATGAAATATTTCGTTACATCTTCCTCATCAAACTTTGGTACTAATTTCAGCACTGCACTCATACCTAACCTATCAGCTTCGTTTTCGTTCTGGCCTGACTGACTGTTAAGAGTGCTTTGCCTTAACCGAGCAATTTCCAACTCGTGCATACGTTCTTTCTCTCTTTCTTCCTGCTGCATTACCAACATTTCTCTCTCTTGCTGCATTTTCATTACTTCTCTCACTTGCTGCACTTCCCTTTCAGCTGCTCTTTCCTCTCTCTCAGCCACTCTTTCATCTCTCTCATATTTTTCTCTTTCTTTCCTTTCAACATAATCACGGAGATCCTTCCCCTCTAGACCTAGAAGCTTACCCGACTCAATAAACTCTTTCATCATCTCACTCATTCTGGCTCTTTCTATATTCTCCCTGTTTCAAACTGTTAGAATGCTGAATATACTAAGCAAGGTTGCCAAAATTTTACGAACCATGAGAGGTCCGTTCAGAGTTCGATATTATGATAAACAAAAAGAATTCAACACAAGCAGTTGAAACTGGGGATACAAATATAGAAAGATACACAAACAACTTACTAACAAAGATAAATGCATAATGGTGTCTGTCTCCTATTTACATAACAAAGTAAAATCTTACACTGCATGAACTGGGGGAACAGTGAGGTAATGTTAATACTTGCTGGCAAGTTTTGCGCTGTCGGAGATCTATGACTCAAAAGCGGTGGCTTTCACAAAGGTGAGAACAGTAATTGCAGACGTCCTCTTGCTCCGTATTGGGGAGAAAAATAATGTCTATTCTTGATACTTGAAGGGCAGGAACTCCTCGAAACCTCTTGTAGAAAGTTTCTTCTCTCAAGGCTTGCTCAACGTCGAAAATACCTTGGTCGTTCTCCCTGACTGGATGACTTGACCAGATTTCGATCAAATCTCGAGCACCTTTTCCCCTCTGATCCTTCATCTGTTCCTTCTTCTCTTATCTCTCTCTGATGATCTCTGATCTCTGCTGCTGAGCTCTCACTGATGATTTGATCAGTGACTCTTAATGCTGATGATCTGCTCCCTCCTACTTCGTCAAGTCGTATTTATACGGCAACCTGGGGGCGTGGCCTACCAGCGAACGTCACAGGCTCCCAAGATTACCGGAACTTCTTAGAAGGATCTAGACGAAGTATTGCATCATATTTCACAGCGTTTTCTGACGACGTGACGGCGCGTATCCTTTCCACCACACTCCTGCTGATTCTAGAACCATCATGAGAACAGGCGCCTCCAACACACGCGCGAAAGCCTCCGTGCTGTAGAACCTCTCGAAGAAGATGCGTTTTCCTTTCCTTTATCTTATCATTCGTTGCTATGAAGCCATTACCATGACTGGTATCTATTTCCTTGATGTTCTTACCATACAGCTTGATGTCGTCCATGAACATCAGATGGTTAATTCTGTTGCCTCATTTCTTGAGTTGGTAACCAGCATCCATCTTCTGCAGTACTTTTGTCATGGGAATCATGGCTACTACGAAGAGTAGTGGGGACAGTGAGCCGTTCTGGAAGATCCATCTCCTGATATTAACTTCGGCTAGTCTTATTCCAGAGCTTGTAAGTATTGTATTCCAGTTGCGCATTATATTTTTGAGGAAGTTGATGGTGTTTTCCTCTGCCCCATATATTATTATTATCATTATTATTATTATTATTATTATTATTATTATTATTATTATTATTATTATTATTATTATTATTATTCAAAAGATGAACTCAATTCATATGGAACAAGTCCACCACATTGGCCGTAGACTTGAAATTCAAAGCATCCAAAGAATATGGTGTTCATTAGGAAAAAGGTAAGAGAAGGTAAGAGGAAATACAGAAAGAATAGATACCATTTGTTGTAAAGAAAAAAACAGATTAATATATCAATAAATAGAAAAAATGTGTTAAGATGCAAGAAGAATAGCATTAGGGTACTAATGCACTGCATCTCCGCTTGAAATTTTGAAGTTCCAGTTTCAAGAAATCCAAAGAAAAAATGAAATAAAAAAATAAAGGGGAAAACTTAAAGACTCCAAAATAAGCTAAAGATCCTCCATTCATAGTAACATCAACAAAGAAAATGATATAAATATTTCAATCAATAAAGAAAATGAAAATGAAACGTTTGAAGAAAACCAAATAATAAAACTTCCCCCCTAAAAAAGATGAAGATTACCCATATACAGTAACATAGACAAAGTAAATTATAAAAACATACCAATCAATAAAAAACAACAATGAAACATATGGCTCATCAGAGAGTACTCTTAGATAGAAGGATGGCACTGCAATGCTGGCGCCGATTAGAGAGAGAGAGAGAGAGAGAGAGAGAGAGAGAGAGAGAGAGAGAGAGAGAGAGAGAGAGAGAGAGATGATGGGGGGATGGTGTATAGAAGCATTGAGATAGAACGGATATATATATATATATATATATATATATATATATATATATATATATATATATATATATATATATATATATATATATATATATATATATATATATATATATATATTTACATATGTATATATATATATATATATATATAGATATATATATTATATATATACACACACATATATATCCAAGCATTTCTACCATCTACCATCCAACATCCAACAAAGACACCAACACATAAAAATAAACAAATAAGGCGGAAGAATAAGCCCAGATATATGAATCCCTGAAGAAAAGAGGCAAATTGTGTGAATGTTCAAAATGGAGCAAAAGCGACAACAAATGGATACATATGGCTCATCAGAGAGTACTCTTAGATAGAAGGATGGCACTGCAATGCTGGCGCCGATTAGAGAGAGAGGAGGCGGAAGAGGTAGCGAGATAAGAAGAGAGAGAGAGAGAGAAAGAGAAGAAAAGGAGGAGAGAGGAGAGAGAGAGGGATGATGGGGGGAGTGTGTTAAAGCATAAGAGCATCGAGATAGAACGGATATATATATATATGTATTCATATATATATCTTATATATATATC
>NC_087204.1:34609206-34611706 GCF_015104395.2 Macrobrachium nipponense | reverse complement strand
CAACACAATTAAAAAAGCATACAGAAACGAAAACAAAAAAATAAAAAGACCAAACACCGCTAACCAACCTTATGCCGAGAAGGCAAGAGACAGAATGACAGAACATAAATAAAAGTTAGCTCAGGTACAGTTGTGTGGAGGAGGTCTGGGTATTTAACTGGGGAACCAGTTGTTTAATAAATAATGACTCTAGGATAGGCAGTTCATATGCATTGTTTGCTCGGCCTATGATTCGGAAATGGCTTCTTTCTATATATATTTTACAATTTTTTGAATGGTTTCTTATATTAGAATGTTCGGGTTGGAGAACCTACAACCAGTACGGAAACTTAATCCCCGATGAGAATTGATTCTGACCCGCAGTAACCTCTTCGTGGATCCGACATATGTCCCAGAGTTACACTTATTGCAAGTATACTTATAGACCGCGTTGGAGGTCAAGAGAGGGTCCAATCGATCTTTATATCTGAAAAAGGAACCGATTGTTAGCGGGTTTATTGGAATTAATTTCAGATTAATGGCACCATAATGTTTGTGAACAATTTGTGCAAACTTTTTCCGAAAGGAGTCATCATGTTAAAACGGGAATTTGGCATAAAAAGCTAATTTTGGTACTGTACATGGTTTGGCGACATTAGCGAATTGTTTGTTAAGAAACAAACGGAGCTTTTTATAAAACTAAGTCTGTGGGAAGCAATTATTCGTAAAATATCCAGAAAGGAAACTAATTTCTTGGTGGAAGGATTGCCAGTTCGATGTAATAAGAAAAGCCTTGTGGAGGAGAGTAAAAATAGAGTTTAGTTTAAAATCATAAAAACAAGAACTATAGTAATTGGATCCTAGACCAGTAAAAGTTTTCTTTCTAAAAACAGATGTATTAAAAGAGCCATTATCCCTAATGACAAGAACGTCTAAGAAAGTTAATTGATTGTTCACCTCTTTTTCTACGGTAAAATTAATGTTACTATGTTTAGTATTAACATATGCTAAAAAGGAGTAAATATACAGTCATTTTTTAAAATTCTTTTCGAACTAGCAGTGTGGGACACTGCCTTTGTTTTTGACGGCAAACTTTATAAGCAAACAGACGGTGTAGCCATTGGCTCTCCCTTGGGTCCCACATTTGCCAACATCTTCATGTGCTCGCTGGAAGAACGCATGTTAGATGACTGCCCACTCAGGTGCCATTCACTCTTTTATGGTAGGTATATTGATGACACCTTCGCCTTATTTAAAAATGACTGTGATGTTGACTCCTTTTTAGCATATGTTAATACTAAACATAGTAACATTAATTTTACCGTAGAAAAAGAGGTGAACAATCAATTAACTTTCTTAGACGTTCTTGTCATTAGGGATAATGGCTCTTTTAATACATCTGTTTTTAGAAAGAAAACTTTTACTGCTCTAGGATCCAATTACTATAGTTCTTGTTTTTATGATTTTAAAATAAGCTCTATTTTTACTCTCCTCCACAGGGCGTTTTTTTATTATATCGAACTGGCAATCCTTCCACCAAGAAATTAGTTTCCTTTCTGGATATTTTACGAATAATTGCTTCCCACAGACTTAGTTTTATAAAAAGCTCCGTTTGTTTCTTAACAAACAATTCGCTAATGTCGCCAAACCATGTACAGTACCAAAATTAGCTTTTTATGCCAAATTCCCGTTTTAACATGATGACTCCTTTCGGAAAAAGTTTGCACAAATTGTTCACAAACATTATGGTGCCATTAATCTGAAATTAATTCCAATAAACCCGCTAACAATCGGTTCCTTTTTCAGATATAAAGATCGTTTGGACCCTCTCTTGACCTCCAACGCGGTCTATAAGTATACTTGCCCTAAGTGTAACTCTGGAACATATGTCGGATCCACGAGGAGGTTACTGCGGGTCAGAATCGACTCTCATCGGGGATTAAGTTTCCGTACTGGCTGTAGGCTCTCCAATCCCGAACATTCTAATATAAGAAACCATTCAAGAAACTGTAAAATATATATAGAAAGAAGCCATTTCCGAATCCTAGGCCAAGCAAACAATTCATATGAATTGCCTGTCCTAGAGTCATTATTTATTAAACAACTGGTTCCCCAGTTAAATACCCAGACCTCCTCCACACAACTGTACCTGAGCTAACTTTTGTTTATGTTCTGTCATTCTGTCTCTTGCCTTCTCGGCATAAGGTTGGTTAGTGGTCTTTAATCTTTTTATTTTTTTTTTTTTTCGTTTCTGTGTGTTTTTTTAATTGTGTTGTAATTTATAAATGTTAAATTTTAGAGTAATTTTTAAAGTAATTTTTGAGTAATTTTAAAGTAATTTTATTTATTGTTTAACAGATTCCGTGAAGATGTAATAATGATATTACGTAACGTAGGAAATAAAGAATGAAATGAATTACAACGTTCCCAATGGTCCACCTTCACGCTGATGTGTCCCTACTGCCGTCGCCTTCCTCTGTCTCCTGATATATATATATATATATATATATATATATACTAT
>NC_087204.1:34604206-34606706 GCF_015104395.2 Macrobrachium nipponense | reverse complement strand
GAAATTTAAGTCTTTTAATTAATAAACATTTTTACCTGGTGCGAAAAAGTAATTTGTAAAATCCCCAATCAATTGTATAATGTTGTCATAAGTAAAGAATGAGTCATTAAAATACAGCAGTGTATATATATATATATATATATATATATATATATATATATATATATATATATATATATATATATATATATATATATATATATATATATATATATATATATATATATATATATATATATATATATATATATATATATATATATATATATATGTGTGTGTGTGTGTGTGTGTGTGTGTGTGTGTGTGTGTCTACTACTGAATCTGATTATACTATTATTATTATTATTATTATTATTATTATTATTATTATTATTATTATATCATTATTATTCATTATTATTATTATTATTATTATTATTATTATTATTATTATTATTATTATCATGGAAAGATGTAGTATATCTATTCCGAAATAGTCAACTCTTATTTTTTGTTGAAAAGATTAAACAGTAATCATCCTTTTATTACATGTGGGATAAAAGAAAATATGAATTTTAATAAAGTTCAAATGATAATAAAATTGAGATTTAAAATTACTTCATTGCATAGCAAGAAAATAACCCTTATAAAGATATTATGCCATTCGTAAGCTTTTGTACAAGTATGATTAAAAAATAAGCTGATTTTATGTAAAAAAAAAAGAAATCAGAGAATGTTTATTTTATAATTTTTCATCAAACAAATGGAAACTGTCACAAAATTCCAGTCCTTTCAATGTCGCCTGATTTACAAATGATAAGCTGTATAAAGCTTTTTATTCTTTTCTTTAGAAATATGTCGAGCAAATACGCATTCCTTCAGAGATATACCTGAAGAAAATGGGAATTTACAACTATTCAAAATATGAAATCTATATATGAATAAACAAAACCTAAAAGACAACGGAGAATCCACAAAACTTTTTTTACAAACTCGAAAAAAAATATTATAGCGATATTCATCTCCGAGAAGGTGCATTAGATGGACCAGATGAAATGTCTAATCCAGTTCCAACCTTCTCTCTCTCTCTCTCTCTCTCTCTCTCTCTCTCTCTCTCTCTCTCTCTCTCTCTCTCTCAGGTGGCCAAAGCATCAAGGCATCTTCCTCCTCACGAGCAGGTATACACTATAACACCCCCGAGTAATATTCCCTCATCAGACTAATGGATGTCTTAAAACGCCAGTGACTACGATCTCTCTCCCTGCCCCAAAAGTGCTTTCGTCGCCCTGACACCCGTTCCACGGCAGTCTGGCGTCCCAATATCCCGTCTCGAAGCCCGAACGACCCTGAGCTCATCCCCAAATTGAGCGAATGATGACCTGGGGAAAGGTTGGGAGGTGGGAGGAAGAAGAAGAAGAAAAAAGAGGGAGTCAAGGCGATAAGGACACATTGGCAACATTCGGCGATGCGGAGAAAAAGGGTTAAGGCCGATTGGAAAGCCAGATGAAATGGAAGCTGGAGATGGGATGCTTGGGGTGCTGAATATGGGATATTGGAGATAAGATGGGATGCTGAAGATGGGATGCTGAAGATCAGATGGGATGTTGGAGAGGGGTTGCTGATGATAAGATGGGAAACAAGAGATGGGATGCTGGAGATGGGAGGCAGGAGATGGGATGCTGAAGATAAGATGGGAAGCAGGAGAAGGGATGATGCAGATAAAATTGGAGATGGGATGCTGAAGATAAGATGCGAAGCAGGAGAAGGGATGATGCAGATAAAATTGGAGATGGGATGCTGAAGATTATGATGCGAAAAAAAGCCAGGAGAAGGGAATGATGGCAGATAAATTGGAGATGGGATGCTGAAGATAAGATGGGAAGCAGGAGAAGGGATGATGCAGATAAATTGGAGATGGGATGCTGAAGATAAGATGGAAAGCAGGAGAAGGGATGATGCAGATAAAATTGGAGATGGGATGCTGAAGATAAGATGCGAAGCAGGAGAAGGGATGATGCAGATAAAATTGGAGATGGGATGCTGAAGATAAGATGGGAAGCAGGAGAAGGGATGATGCAGATAAAATTGGAGATGGGATGCTGAAGATAAGATGGAAAGCAGGAGAAGGGATGATGCAGATAAAATTGTAGATGGGGATGCTTGAAGATAAAGATGGAAAGCAGGAGAAGGGTTTATGATGCAGATGAAAATTGGAGATGGGATTGCTGAAAGATAAGATGGAAAGCAGGAGAAGGGATGATGCAGATAAAATTGGAGATGGGATGCTGAAGATAACTTGGGAAGTAGAAGATGGGATGGCTTGAAAATTCCCAGATTAAGATGGGATGCTGAAAAATAACGATGGGAACAGGAGATGTTATGCTGAAAATAAGATGGGAAACAGGAGATGTTATGCTGGAAATGGGAAGATGAATATGGGATGATGAAGATATATTCTACATACATATAATCTGAAGCCACCGGGAAAGTTCAAAATGAAACGACAGAGTGCCAAGTACTT
>NC_087204.1:34594206-34601706 GCF_015104395.2 Macrobrachium nipponense | reverse complement strand
GAGTTTATTATTATCATTATTATTATTATTATTATTATTATTATTATTACTTATTAATTATTATTATTATTATTATTATTATTATTATTATTATTATCAATGACTTTGATGACTATGATACCATAATTTATCTGTAAAATTCAAATATATACACCGAATTTGACCCTATTATTATTATTATTATTATTATTATTATTATTATTATTATTATTATTATTATTATTATTATTCAGAATATGAACCCTATTCCCATGGAACAAGCCCACAGGGTCCTTTGACTTAGAATTCAAGTTTCCAAAGAATATTACATGGTTATTTTGATAACAGTTACAAAAGAGTAGTTTTTACATTATTAAATAGCACCTTCGTATTTCATGGTCTAAACTTTCTATCACGTTAACTTCTAGTAAATACCAGGTTTTATATTAGTAAACACGCTTGTTTTGTATTTATGAGTGTACTAATTCTCATTGGTAATTATTTAAAGCAATAAGTTAATTAGAATCTGGAGAAAATTCAAACTACAGGTTTTTACTTCAATAAACACTTCTGCTTTTTATTTGTGAATTTACTCTCGTCCACTGAAACCTTGGGTACATTACGACGACAAAGAATAATTATCATTATTTACGGGTTAAATGTCTTTGTAAAAGTTAAAAAAGGTAGATATTCATAGAATAATGGCTTTGGAGAGACTTGATACTAAATACTAGATTTATCCTTTGCAATTAAATAGCTATACTCTGTATTTGTGAGACTATTTTCTTGGGTACATTGGAAAGAGTAATAATTATCATCATCATTTTGCCGGTCAAATGACTATAAAGCACATTTTGTTTGGTAAAAAAGTTAGTTTAAAGGTATATATAAATACATGAATACAAATTTCCATAGGAGGTCGTCTATTTTTTTTATAAGTGAAATTTTAGATCCCGTTGAGATTATCTATAACACACACGCACTCTCTCTCTCTCTCTCTCTCTCTCTCTCTCTCTCTCTCTCTCTCTCTCTCTCTCCCTCTGCATGATGTCGTATATTTCTTGAATGTTTAAGTGAAATTTTAGAACCTGATTAGATTATCTATAACAGTCTCTGTCTGTCTGTCTGTCTGTCTGTCTGTCTCTCTCTCTCTCTCTCTCTCTGCATGTTGTCGTATATTTCTTGGATGTGTAAGTGAAATTTTAGAACCTGTTGAGATTATCTATAACAGTCTCTGTCTCAGTCTCTGTCTGTCTGTCTGTCTGTCTGTCTGTCTGTCTGTCTCTCTCTCTCTCTCTCTCTCTCTTCACCGTAGGCACAGAACTCTATTGAACGAGGAAGCAAAGGCTCAATTTAATACAAATTGCAGAGACATCAAAGAGAAAATGTATTTTTTACATTCTGTTTTTAACTTTCCTTCCTGAGCTATTTTTCACGGAGAGTTCTTTGAAACCATTGTAAAAATATCAACTTTATTTTGTACGATGCCTACGAGCGACAAAGAGCTAAAAGTCAAGCGTAAACGAGTATTTCTGTGCCACAGAGTCGGGCAAAATAAGTTATTGTATAGTGATGTGTCAGGGTATGTGACATACAAATAAAAGCGTTATTAAATTAACGGAATATATAGTGACGTATCATTGCGGAAATATGTTTAATAAATGAATAAATACATAGATAAATATATACACACTATATACGTGTATATATATGCATATATATATATGTTACGCAAAATGTGGATAATTGCCAAATGTGTACATTTTTGCAATTAATTTTGCCTATTGTGTACAATTGCAGCGCTTGGGGCCTGCAAATTGTACACAATAGGCAAAATTAATTGCAAAATGTACACATTTGGCAATTATCCACATTTTGCGTAACATATATATATATATATATATATATATATATATATTATATATATATGTATGTATATACATAATATAGAGTGTATATATTTATTCTATGCATTTATTCATTTATTAAACATATTTCCGCAATATATATATATATATATATATATATAATATATATATATTATATACACACATATACATATATAGTGTGTATATATTTATCTATGCATTTATTCATTTATTAAACATATTTCCGCAATATATATATATATATATATATATATATACATGCATATGTATATGTATATATAATATATATACATATATATATATATATATATATATATATATATACTATATATATTATATATATATATATATATACTAATATATATATATATTAGATAGAGAGAGAGAGAGAGAGAGAGAGAGAGAGGAGAGGAGAGAGAGAGAAGAGAGAGAGAAGGAATATAGCTGAAAATTTTTTTTTCAAGTATAAATGGCTTATTAATCATTTCATACATTGTACTAACTTTAGCTGAGAGAGAGAGAGAGAGAGAGAGAGAGAGAGAGAGAGAGAGAGAAGAGAGAGAGAGAATAATTCCATTTTCTTTACATAGAAAACGGGATTTTGACGCAATACTTTGTTTACAAATTCAGTTCAAAGTATCCAAAGGTATATTGATGACGTAGGGTTGTTAATTATATGCTTGGCATCAGGCGATAAACGCAGCTTAGAGAGAGAGAGAGAGAGAGAGAGAGAGAGAGAGAGAGAGAGAGAGAGAGAGAGAGAGAGAGCGGGGGGGGGGCGGGGGGACAAATCATAATGATTTCATTTGGCTTCAAACGGAATTTTAAATCTCTTTTGGCTTGTTCGACTCTCAGTATGATTATTGGGTTTTGCTATTCACACATTTAGCAATATACAAATACTATATATGTATATATTATATATATATATATATATATATATATATATATAAATATATATATATATATATATATATATATATATATATATATATCTATATATATATATATATACATATATATAAATATACATAATATATATATATATATATATATATATATATATATTTATACATATATATATGTATATATAAATATATATATACAGATACATACTATATATATATATATATATATATATATATATATATATATATATATATATATAGAAAGTAATTACTATATTTCAGAGACTGCTGAATATTTATATATATATATATTATATATATATATATATAGATATATATATATATATCCATCAATTTACAGTCTCTCTCTCTCTCCCTTTCTCTCTCTCTCTTTATATTTATATATATATATACATATATATTTATATACATATATACATATATATATATATATATATATATATGTTTATGCATATACATACATATGTATATATATAAATATATACTCTATATATATATATATGATATATATATGTGATGTTGTGTGTGTATATATATATATATATATATATATATGTATATATATATTATGTATATATATGTATATATATATATATATATATATGAATATATATATATATATATATATATATATATATATATATATATGTATATGTGTATTTATGTAGCATATGTACAGATGCGTGTGTAAAGAGGGGGAGAGAGAGACACGCACACACACATACACAAAGACAGACAAACAGAGGAACGCGACGCAAGAGCCGATAATGGCATTATTGGGAATATTTTTCGACAAAACAGCGCACGGCCTTTCCCCATCAAAGGCAGCCATTGTTGTAGGGAAATGATTTGAACAGATTTCAAAGGCGACTCTTTAGCTCAGCTACTCGTGACACTTTGGATTTCAAATCCTATCATCGACATTTGATTATGCTTCTGTTGGCTGTTTCCGGTGTGTTTTGAGTTAGTGGGTGTTTGTGTGTTGAATTGTACATTTATGGGTATGTATACATATATATATATATATATATATATATATATATATATACATATATATATTATATATATATATATATATATATATATATATATATATATATAATATATACATACATATCTCACCTCTAGCTTAAAAACAATTATAAAGATAACGTAAAACGGTAACTGTTCACAGAGAGAGAGAGAGAGAGAGAGAGAGAGAGAGAGAGAGAGAGAGAGAGAATATCATTGTTAGTATCATCAATAGTATTATTATTATTATTAACCAAGCATAGAGGATATTCGACCGATAAAGGGCAAGGATATATTATTGTGTCAGGTTAAACTTACTTAACTTCGTAAATGATATTTTATATAATGAGTGTATATTTGCTGACAATCATAAATTACTGACTTTTAGGTTAAGTATTTTCAAATTTATCTCCTTAACACCCCGCTTCTTTCTCCAGCACTGAAAATTTCAGCCTAATCTCAGACTTTTATTCTGTGTTAATGGACAAAACGTTCTGCTTAATCTCAGAGTTTTATTAAGCTTTATTGATTTTTAGTTTTTTTTTGTAAAAGAGAACTAATTGAGATCACTTTGTCTGTCCGTCCTCACTTTATCTGTCCGTCCGCAGATCTTAAAACCTACAGAGGCTAGAGGGCTGCAAATTAGTATGTTAATCATCCACTCTCCAACCATCAAACATACCAGACTGCAGCCCTGTAACCTCAGTAGTTTTTATCTTATTTAAAGGTTAAATTTAGCCATAGCTCGTGCGTTTGGCATTGCTAAAGATGCCAGCCGACGACGCATCTCCACTTGACCGTATCTGGGAAGCTACTCAGCGCTGCTTGGTCGTGGCTGAGAGTTTTATCTGCAAACACCTCGAGAGTTTATACAGCATTATATACTGTACAGAAAACTTTTTACTTGTTTTTCTAGCACTGCAACAAAAGTTGCATGATTGAGCCGTTTTCTGGTATATGTGTTACATTGACACTAGATGATTTTGCAGTTATAGTATGAGTACTTACCGCTCATTATGTTATAGGTTGCATGATGCATGATAGAGAATTAAAATCTTCAATTAAAAACTTCACCTCAGGCGAAAGAAGCAAATGGAGAACGAGAGTTTAAAGTTATGAGAGAGAGAGAAGAGAGAGAGAGAGAGAAGAGAGAGAGAGAGAGAGAGAAGTCCTCCGACAATACGAAACAACAATTTGTAAGGCGAGAGACCATCATGAGAAAACAACGCCGCCCCTGAAGTCAACACCCGTCTCCTTTACCTCAAGAACAACAACAGCAGCGGTAATAACCTCGTGCATAGGCGCGCTCGCGCCCACGCACGAAACACAGCCATGCGTGCGTCCAAGACCGCAGCACAAAAGAGGTCCTTTGTCTATTCTTGTCTGTTCTTTACAAGGGACATTCACGGGGAAGAAGCGGAGGCCTTTAGAATTGCGACGCCGCTAATTGGACCTCGAGCCTAAACAAATGCTTCTTCTTCTTCTTCTGCTTCTCTTGCTCATTGAGAGACTCCTGTCAGCGCCTAACCCACCGTCTCACAAACAGGCACAAACTCGATACACACAAACAAATGTCTACCTACCGTGTCTGAGATAGACAGAGAGACAGCCACGGACTCGATACACAAAGTAAATACGCTAATTCGATACATACAGACAAACTCGATACAGGCAGACACAATTTCCATAAACAAATTCCATAGAGACAGACAAACTCGATACACAAACTCGATACAGCCAGTCACATACTTGATACACAAATTCGATATCTACAG
Source organism: Macrobrachium nipponense (assembly GCF_015104395.2). Taxonomy (NCBI): domain Eukaryota; kingdom Metazoa; phylum Arthropoda; class Malacostraca; order Decapoda; family Palaemonidae; genus Macrobrachium; species Macrobrachium nipponense. The sequence goes on along the minus strand of NC_087204.1, from coordinate 34,596,123 downwards.
ACACAATTCGGTACAGACAGACACAAACTCGATACACAAACACGATACACAGTCACAAACTCGATACACAAACTCGATACGCAAAGACACAAACTCGATACACGAACTCGATACAGACAGATAAAAACTCGATGCACAAATTCGATACTTACAGACACTAACTCGATACATACAGAGTTTACAGATACAAACTCGATGCACAAATCCGATACATACACACAAATTCGATACAGACAGACACAAACTCGATACATATAGACACTAACTCGATACACAAACTCGATACAGGGAGACACAAATTCGATACATAAACTCGATACAGACAGACACAACCTCGATACACAAACTTGATACATACAGGGATAAACTCGATACAGACAGACATATACTCAATACACATACTCGATACATATAGACACAGACATACAGATGGTCACAAACGCTATAAAGAAACTCGTTACTACCGATGCAAAATAGATACACAAACTCGTTACATACAGACACAAACAAACACACAAACATACATTCTTTCAGCATCCATTTTCTTACAGAAAAGGGGTAATCCTATATCCCCATACGCCGATCCTCTCGGGAGATCCTATTGTTTAGGGAATGTTCATTAACATTCACTCTTTGTGTGTGTGTATGTATGTGTCCGTAACGATATATGAAAATTAACTTTCTGTTAGTGTATCAATACATTTGCAAGTCATTGAAGTTACAGGCTGTATCCGTCGTGAACTCTTTTCTTTTTCATATTTAACAAATATTCACGGGAAGGCTGAACCTTAAATTCTATCATTACAGATACAGAGTAGGTACTACATTTAGTCTCTCTCTCTCATAATCACGACAAAGATAGTCATTTTATAATTACTGATGTAGGGTAAGTACACATCTCTCTCTGTCTCTCCCTCTTTCTCATCATTATTTCAACTGAAAAGGAAACATCGCCTTAACCACATATATCAGAGAGAGAGAGAGAGAGAGAGAGAGAGAGAGAGAGAGACGGGGAGGGGGTGGGGTGTGTATGGAGGATGTAAAACATAAAAGAATATTAGTATGTCTATGGAGTAAGCATCCGGTTCGTCTTGAGAGAGAGAGAGAGAGAGAGAGAGAGAGAGAGAGAGAGAGAGGGTGGGGGCGGGTATCGAGTATGTAAAAAAGGATAAAAACATAGTAGTATATCTATGAAGTAAGTATATGACTCTTCATAATAGAGAGAGAGAGAGAGAGAGAGAGAGAGAGAGAGAGAGAGAGAGAGAGAGGTTTCAAACACTGAATAACGCAGCTAACGATCCTTTCCGTTTTCGTACAACATCAGAATGAACGGCAGATTTGCGCTATTTGCTTTTCGCGGTTGAACGCGTCCCGATAGGGGGAAAAATTCGAATGGCCAAAGTTCGGTGCTAAATTATGAATATTTGTAACCCGGTGCCAACAGTCAGGTGAACTTCTGTTCCTTTTTAGAGTAATTTACATGAAGGTCCGATATTTGCGTTGGAAAAGAGCGATTACACCAACACCGATTGATTTGAACGTCAACGAATTTTGTTGATAAATTAAAATTTTTTTTCCATAAAAACTATAATATGATTTCTCCTTTTTCCATCCTCCTTACACCTCTCTCTCACACCCCCACCCTTCTGTCTGTCTGTTTCTCTCTCTCTCTCCCTCTCTCTCCAAAAGTTGTAAACAGCAACTGTGGAAAAGTTTAATAGACAAAATCATTAGGACATTGTGAATGAACAGTAAATCCTGCTCTTACAGATAAGTGAGCACACGATGTCTCCTCGAATGGACTAATAAGTCTTTGAGGCATCCTAATCCTTGTTACTCTTTGTAAGTCTTTGTTATGACGAGCCGTATGCTGACACCATAGATATAATAATATTTTGTATCCATTTTTACATCATT
>NC_087204.1:34569206-34591706 GCF_015104395.2 Macrobrachium nipponense | reverse complement strand
TCTTTCTTACCCTTTTCACGAAATTTAAAAATTATAGATATTTCTTCATCTCTGTTATTTCTACTCACAATTCTCTTTTTCCGCTTTTCACAAAAGAACATAAATGTTTCCTCATAATATTCACACAAAATCAAAATCTCTCTTTTCATAGCCACGACTCTTCACCTTCACCAAAGGCTGCGAGTAATTATATATGACCGTTTAAGTGATAAGATGATTGGCAGGTGTAAAATTCATTCATGGCCGGACTGTCGCTACAGTCAGTCAGGAATTTGAAATGGAAAAGACAGGTGTTGTATTAAATGATTCCTGCCCTTTCACTAGTTCGGTTATATCTACAGATATGACGGAAGTAATATTTTAAAAAAGAATAGGAAGCGTAGTTTTCGATAAGTAATCGACTATATGTACAAATATGCTTTAAGATTATATTGAATTTACTTTTTGATAATTATTTGACGTATCTTTTAAGTAGTCTATAGAGTCCAAACATTGTATAATAGTCATTGATTTGAGACTGAATCCCAAATGTTATATAGGTCAATCTATAGACTGACTTATATAAAATTTAGGATTAAACATGATATTTCCCTTTTGATAGATATTTGGACTTATCTTTAAAGTAGTCTATAGATTAACTTATATAATATTTGGGATCAAATTTCCAATGGATGACTCTTGTATAATATTTGGAGTTATAGTTACTATACATTGAGGAAGAGACTTCGTTAAATAACACAGGGAAAAAATCAGCCCTGTAAATGAGATTTTCAATAGACTGATCTACGCAATACGTGGGATTAAATTTCTATTAATCTGACCGTCATGCTGTTTTGGAAGAACACTGAGGAGGAGCCTGCATTATTCAGATAAAGGAAGCAGGTTCTGTCAATCAGATTTTCTCTAAAATATAACTGGATGACAAAAGTGGTAACAATACCTAATGAAAACAAAATTTTCCTTATATTATGTCATTCCTACAAAACTATCAGCTTTATTACAATGGCCCTTAATTACCTCATCAAAAGACAACAGGAGATGGAATAAAAGAATTTAATTCCAAAGAGAATCTAATCAATCGAAAATTAATATTAAGCTCTGAAGATCATTATCAGCTTCTGTCGTGCCTGAATTCCCTAGATCATTAGACGATTATTCAATGATATATATATCTTAAATAAACTAGATTTTACCTCATTTTTAGCTCACATTATTTTGCTCCCTTATCTCTTATTATTCAATATAACAAACCGTGATTCGTCAAATAAAGCATAATATATTCATTCCAATCAAGATGAATAAAAGTAATGACGGAAAAGCATAAAGAACCTGATTTGAAAATCCGTTTATATATATTTTTCTTTCCATTTACGTTTCAAGGCAATTTGGTGTTATAAACAATGCTGGTCATCAGTTAGCGATTAGAAAACTCATTTAAATGCAACTCTTTGCCCCTTCCTAGAAAAAAATGAAAGAATATTCCTTGTGACTATTGACGTGTTTAGCAGGATGTGCCTGAGCTTAATTCAATCAAATGAGTCATGTATCTATCTCTCTCGCTCTCTCTCTCTCTCTCTCTCTCTCATCACACACACGCACACATAAAAAAAAAAAACACACACACAACACCCACACAACCCACACACCACACACACACATATATATATATATATATATATATATATATATATATATATATATATATATGCATGACCAGGTTGTCTGACACATATTTGGCCATGAGATGCTTACCATAGAACGGTTAGCAACATTGGTTGCTCGTGACCGAAGATCCATCCAATAGCTCTCTCTCTCTCTCTCTCTCTCTCTCTCTCTCTCTCTCTCTCTCTCTCTCTCTCATTCTCAATTTACTGAAATCTCACAAACTTAGCGTGTGTGAATCAAATCCCAGATTACCAAAAATAGACATTCATTAGGGAAGTCTTACAGAAAAGACAAGTAAAAGAAAATCATGCATGTAAGATCGTTAATCCTAATTACGTTATATTCCAAAGCAAACTAAAAACCGTTGCACGGAATCATAATATGTAGGAACTAACTCCCGCTTCCCAAAAGGTCACCCAAAATCCACCACATTAGTTATGAGTCTGTGACCTATAAAAAAAACGGAAAAAAAGTGTAGGTCACTTCGGCCACCAGTTTCATTTCCACAAGGGGCTATATGTCATTATAAGGTTTCAAACGTACTTGAAACATTGGCAAGAGACAAGTTTCCATTACACCATAGTTTACCTAGTTATTTACAATGAGAATATTAGATAACAGGAAGCAGTAATCTTGGCAAAACAATCAGACCTGTAAAGGAAAAATGATAAAGATGCAATTCCAAAAATAAACCATGCAAACCGGACTATCACAACGGAATGGCTAATTTTCCACTAGAGCTCTCCGCACCTATCGCTTTCGTACTGCACAAAGTGTCTCACCATTCCGTTTAACACCCAAAAATCCGATTCACACCTGACCAAAAGCTTCCATACCTTCCGATCACGCCATGACGGAAACGTCCATTCCTGGACACGTCACGAACGACCCATTAAATCAAAGGTGATCGTACCACAGGCGCTGAATGATGCTGAGAACGCGCCACCCTACTCAAATAACGCTAAGCCGGGCGCTTAATTAATAAACACCTTTCCCATATATATACATAAACACACACACACACACACACACACACACATACACACACACACACACACACACACACACACACATATATATATATATATCTATATATATATCAATATTATATATATATATGTTGTAAGCACCGGCAGCAGACGGATATATATATATATATATATATATATATATCTATATATATATATATATATATATTGCTTACAACAAATGCCAAGAAACCAACTATTTAGGTCACTACAGAGCCAGTTACGTCTCTGTCTGTCTGTCTGTCTGTCTGTCTGTCTGTCTGTCTGTTTGTCTGTATGTCTGTCTGTCTGTCTCAGAGCAGAAATATGCCAAGAAATACGCCTATTTAGGTCACTGCAAAAGCATTGTCCTTCTGTCACTTGCAAGCAATGTCATCCCTCGAGGAATAATTATAAGGTTCCACAAATAACACAAAGGAATACAAGAATAAAAAAGCAAAACATAGGAAGTCGGAGGTCAAAGGATTCGGACAAGGACAAAGAACATCTGCAAGTGACAAAGCAAAATGCATATTGGGCTTTTCTGCAGATCACTCGTCCGAAACGTTGTGATTAGCAATGACTTTGATCTTCGAATGGACTGTGGTTCTGACAATTTTTATTTTTTTATTTTTCAGTTTTTGTTTTGGTGGCATGTAAAATGGGTGAATCAATAATAATAATTAATAATAATAAATAATAATAATAATAATAATAATAATAATAATAATAATAATAATAATAATAATAATAATAATAACAAGGTGCAGGCATAAAAATGTACTTGATACAGAATATGAAATAATAATAATAATAATAATAATAATAATAATAATAGCTATATATTTAAAATATCCATTATTAAATAAAAAAAAATAATTGATAATTGTCCAAACATGTAGAACACGAGTATAAACTACAAATCTCGAGGGATTATTGGTGATCAATTTTCTTACTGGTGTTTATTTGTACACTTTAATTAAGCACAAACCAGCTATATGGCATAAGACAAAATCTTCCAGTGATATTTACTTCTTAAGTACACAATAGTTCCGAATAATTTAACCTTCTCTGAAAATTATCAATTTACTTAAAAGGAAGAAAGATTATGTATTGCCAAGATTAAGTGAAGCATGGGTAGTAATTACCGTAGAGTTATCCACATTCCCAAAACATCCGTATTTCCGGTCACCGAACTACTTTCAAAAGATCTCGATCTCATGCAAGAATATGGTCATATTCCTATTGCTTATCCCTTACAATTTTTTGCTTAATAAATAATATATATTTTATATATATGAAGCTACAACGTATGGCTAATGACAAACGTTGTTTGAGGAAGGGAAATGTAATAGTAAACCTAGGAAAAATTCCATTATTTTCACGATGTGGTAAATAATATTTTTACGATTCTAGAGATGTACTTTTGTTGGAACAAAGGAAATGTGAAATGCAGTTGTCAAGAAACTAAAACACAAATGTTTATATATAAACACAATTGTTAGACTGTTTTCAAATGTATATATGCTAGAGGTATACGTTTGTTAGAATAAAGGAAATGTGAAATGTAATTGTAAAGAGAATAAACAATGAATATTTATATGTAAATACAATTTTTTAGAGTGATTATTTCAAGTATATATATATATATATATATATATATATAACATATACATATATATATATATATATATATATATATATATTATATATATATAATATATATTGAAAATCAAGTTGTTTTAATGATAGAATATGTAAAAAGATTTCAAGAGGCATTACGATTTATCCTGTTAAGATTCATATTATGGTTTGCCAGTTCTCCTCGTTAATATTCTGCAATGTATAAACTATTCCCCCCCCCCCCCCCTCTCTCTCTCTCTCTCTCTGTACAATTGTCTATCTTTATTATCTCACTCTTTCTCTCCGTATATCTATTTATTCTTTATTTCCATCTCTCTCTCTCTCTCTCTCTCTCTCTCTCTCTCTCTATGTGAAAAGTAAAAAAAAAGTATAATTCTCCTCTTAATAATCTTATATTTAAATCCCATTCTGTTCTGTTAGCCCATCGCTACAAGTTGAATCTGGATACTAAGATGAATAAGTCGTTTACCTGAAATTAGAATTACCAGCGCTGGAGGAGACTGAGTACGCACTGATATTATGAGAATCGTATAATAACTGTTCTAATGTCATTGTCGAATCATGGAATGGGGTAGTTGATTACTCAAAATAATTTCTCGCAGTTGAACAACTGAATGCTTGATCATTTTCGTTTTGTATGTTAATTGAGTGACGGGCATGTATGTATGTATGTAGTTTGTATGTATGGATGTATGTATGTATGTATATATATATTATTTATAAAATATATATACATATAAACGTTTAACGCACACATATATATATATATGTATATATATACATACATACATACATACATACACACACACACACACACACACATATATATATATATATATATATATATATATATATATACATATACGAATATATGATGTATATATATATATATATACAAACACACATATACACACGCATATATGGGTATTTATATGTATATATATATATATATATATATATATATATATATATATATATATATATATATATAAAGGTAAGTGAATTTAACGGCAATTTCTGCTTCAGAAGCAGTGCATTAGGCCCCAATTATTAAGCAATCTTTTGCTTGCTTGTTTTTTTTATTAAAATGAGAAATATACAAATGATTATCATGGTAGAAGTTGTCAAATTCAACAAAGATGCATTTAAACCCCAATAAGAAATATATGGTTAGTATCTGTGTTATCTATACATGTTATGAATATTTGAATTCGATTAACGAGAAACATAAGGGTTCATGTCTACAAAAAATTCGCTGATAATATTTTTTGTACAAAGGATTTTAAACTACCTTTCCTTTTGAGATGTTTACAATCTGAAAGAACGTTTGCAAAAACGAAGAAAATTAGATTCTCTATGTATCATTCGTCTACAAAAATTTCTAAATAAAGAAAATAAGCCTTTTAATGCCAATAGAAATGAGAACAACATATTGTATTGTACATGCATATCATCAGTTAGCAACATTTTGCTAAATGATAATTAATTAGAATACCTCATTTACTTAATAGCCATTTCTCCATCAATAGTCCTATTGCAGCGATAGGAGCTCAGGTCATTATTAAAACGGAAAGTAATTGAATCGGTAGTTCCTATGCAAATGTAATTAAGGAAAATATTCTAATTCTTCCCTTGTAGCTATTTACAATTAATTTTCTCGTAATTGCATTACACCAAGGAGATGGTTTTCTGTAGCATGAACCCTCTAAATTATAATAAGATTACTCTCGATACAAGTTTTACTGTAATTGAATAGAGGATATTAATTTCTTTACAAATGCACATTTTGTCAGTAGGGTTGGGGAAGCTCTTACATATTTAGAAAAAGCTGAAGCTTTAAATATTCATACCTTTTTGTTGGTGGTATGAAGGTTGTGGCATTCTGCTTTTCTAAATAGTGCAGGTGATTTTTCCAATAATAATAATAATAATAATAATAATAATAATAATAATAATAATAATAATAATAATAATAATAATAATAATAATAATAATAATAATAATAATAATAATAATAATAATAATAATAATAATAATAATAATCACCTCAACTCTCGAAAGCTATCTATGTAGACATATTTCTAGGTATATATTTGCACTTACATCAATGCATATTGTTTTTTCAATCAATATTATTATTACTTATTACTTATTATTATTATTGTTATAAAAATCTATATTGTCATTAATCTAAATAGATTATAAAAATATAAATACATTTCATATATATACCCTTACATAAAGTGTGTATTTTTTACCATTTATGTGACACAAGATAACGAGATTTTTATGGATAATAATAATAATAATAATATAATAATAATAATAATAAATAATAATAATAATAATAATAATAATAAAATAATAATAATAATAATAATAATAATAATAATAATCACCTGCAACTCTCGAAAGCTATCTATGTAGACATATTTCTAGGTATATATTTGCACTTACATCAATGCATATTTTTCATCAATATTATTATTACTATTACTATTATTATTATTATTGTTATAAAATCTATATTGTCATTAATCTAAATAGATATTAAAAATATATACATTTACATATATATTTACCCTTACATAAGTGTGTATTTTTTACCATTTATGTGACACAAGATAACGGATTTTATGGATAATAAATAATAATAATAATAATAATAATAATAATAATAATAATAATAATAATAATAATAATAATAATAATAATCACCTCAACTCTCGAAAGCTATCTATGTAGACATATTTCTAGGTATATATTTGCACTTACATCAATGCATATTTTTCATCAATATTATTATTACTATTACTATTATTATTATTATTGTTATAAAATCTATATTGTCATTAATCTAAATAGATATTAAAAATATATACATTTACATATATATTTACCCTTACATAAGTGTGTATTTTTTACCATTTATGTGACACAAGATAACGAGATTTTTATGGATAATAATAATAATAATAATAATAATGATAATAATAATAATAATAATAATAATAATAATAATAATAATAATAATAATAATAATAATAAAGTAGCATGATTCAGTAACAAAAGCCCTCCACTGGAGCCTGTGCAAGAAACACCAGATAGCTTGCAGTAATAAGTGGTGCGAGCACCAACCTGAAGGAATGACAGCAAACGATCAGGCAAAGATCTTCTGGGACTCTTGTATCAGAACAGTCAGGGTGATACGTGCCAATAAACCAGACGTGACGTAGATTGATAAAATCAAGAAGAAAGTATCACTCACTGATGTCGCAACAGCTACCATGAGACACCAGTGTAGATGAGAAATGAAGAGGAAAAATCGATAAGTATCAAGACCTGAAAATAGAAATAAGAAGGATATGGGAAATACTACTGGAAATTGTACCCCATAATCATAGGATCACTAGGCACGATCCCAAGATCCCTGAAAAAGAACCTGGAAAAACTAGAAGTCGAAGTAGCTCTAGGACTCATGCAGAAGATTGTGCTACTAGAAACAGCGTGCACAGGAGAAAAGTGATGGATTCCTAAGGGGTCAGGACGCAACCCGGAACCCCACACTATAAAAAAAAACCCCACCCAGTCGAGTAGGATGACTGTGATAGACAGCCCCCCCCCCCCCCCCCCAAACCCCCCCCCCCCCCCCCCCCCAAATAAAAAACGATGACTCATGGGCTCATGTTTTAAGACTCACATAAGTCAATATATTTAGTCACTTCTATTTAAAATTCTATTTATACGAGTTTCCAAGGTGGTATTAAATTCGATAATATACTTGTTAATGACATCAGAATCTAATATATCTTGGCTTAACAAACAGCAGAATCAATGGAAAATCTACTGAAAGACACAAAGGCATGTCGAAATATATTATACATTGAATATTACACACTCGAGCGAAATTTGGGTGTTGTTTGCTATATTTAAAGGCCGAAAATACCAAAGATCTATTGTTACTGTTATTTTCCATAACATACAAGTCCACAGGCATCCCATCAGCGCACAAATTCACCAGTAATGGTACTGAAATGGAGTTTAATTGGAAATACGCGAGAGACACCAATACACATTCTCTCCCGGGTCAATGATGGTGCGTTTATTATTGCTGGGAGGAAACGTTTGTAATTGTTTTATAGGAAACGTTCGTTGTTGTTTATAGGAAACGTTTGTTATTGTTTATAGGTTACGTTTGTTAGTTAGAGGAAACGTTTGTTATTGTTTATAGGAAACGCTTGTTATCGCTCAGAGGAAACGTTTGATGTTGTTTATATGAAGCATTTGTTATTGTTTGTAGAAACGTTTGTTAATGTTCAGAAGAACGTTTGTTATTGTTTATAGGAAACATTTGTTATTGTTTAGAGTAAAATCTGGTTAATGGAGACGTTTGTTATTGCATGTAGGAAACGTTTTTGTATTGTTTGGAAGGAATATTTGTTATTATTTGGAGGAAATTGCTTTTATTGTTTAGAGGAAATGTTCGTTATTGTTCAGAAGAAACGTTTGTCATTGTGTAGAGGGAATGCCTGTTCGTGTTCAGGATAAATATTGTCATTGTTTAGAAGGAATTGTTTTTATTGTTTAGAGGAAATGTTCGTTGTTGTTTAGAGGAAACGTTTGTTATTGGTCAGAGGAAACGTTTTTTAGGAGATATCCAAGTTAAATAAATATTTGATTGTAATAAAAGTTCAACATCATGTCTCATAAGTTTTATATATTGTGTTTTATTTATATCAGGGTAAACAAATGACAAGAAATATCTAGAAGGTCTGTGTTTTCGTAATACCCCGGAAAGATATAAACGAATTTCATAAAACATTCCTTACAAGAAAAAAACAACAGGAAAACTTTACACAATTTAGGTCCTTTGAAATAGCAGAGAGAGAGAGAGAGAGAGAGAGAGAGAGAGAGAGAGAGAGAGAGAGAGAGAGAGAGAAATACACACTCTCCACTCTATTTAACCTTCGTTATCTTTTGCATCAAAGGATGTTTGATTAAGCTTCAATTTCTTCTTTTCCGCAAGAACTGAGAAGCTCCACTCTTGCATTCCTTCTCATCTTGAGGAGAGAGAGAGAGAGAGAGAGAGAGAAGAGAGAGAGAGAGAGAGAGAGAGAGTAACCAATATTTGCGGATATAATGTAGAGTAGGAATGTGGAAGGTGCGCTCTTTGCAAATACTCGGAACATTGATATAACCGATATTGTTTCTCTTTCAGCAGAAGCTTCAAAAGTCTAAAGTTGACTTTGCGTTTTGGGAGTTATTAATGCTGCTATGAACGAGAGAGAGAGAGAGAGAGAGAGAGAGAGAGAGAGAGAGAGAGAGAGAGAGTGTGTGCTTGTGTGTGTGTGTTAGAGAGAGAAAGAGATTGAGAGAAAGAGGTAGTGTGTATGTGCTTGTGTGTGCGATAGAGAGAGAGAGAGAGAGAGAGAGAGAGAGAGAGAGAGAGAGAGAGAGAGAGAGAGATTTAATTTTGAAATTATTATTGTAGTTTTCACTAAGAACTGTGCCACTTTCAGCTATATAATCCCCAGCAAAACATAAGCAATTTTGCTACAATACTGATTTCAACAGAAGCAATATACGTTTATTGTTACTTGTTCTTTCAGTATATTTGTTTTTTTTATGCGTAGAAGAAAAAGAAGAAGAAAAAGAAGAAGAAGAAGAAGAAGAAGAAGAAGAGAATACAGATTATAAACACATCAGGATCAAACAATAACTCGGTTTATTACTTTAAATAAATGTATAAATTATTATTATTATTATTTATTATTATTTATTATTATTATTATTATTATTATTATTTATTATTATTATTATTATTATTATTATTATTATTATTATTATTATTTACAAGCTTAACTCCATTCATATGGAACAAACCCACAGGGGCCAATGATTTGACATTCAAACTTCCAAAGGATATGATGCTCATTAGAAAAAAGTAACAGAAGGTAGTGGAAATACAGAAAGAAGAGAACTTATTAAGACAGAAAAAAATTAACAAATTAATGAATAAATAGAAAAAATGTACGTAGAAATAATATGAATAAATAAAAACGGTTAACAGACACACTAAAAGAAAAGTAATTGAGATGGAAAAATTGTAAAATGATAAAGGATAAACGCTCGAATTCCTTAATAATGATATGGATTTAGGTATAGAGTTAGCATTGTACCTCCTCCTCCTCCCCCCCCTCCTCTTCCTCCTCCTCCTTCTCCTCCTCCTTATTTATTATTATAATTATTATTATTATTTCATATGAAACAAGCCCACCACAGGGCCAACTGTCTTTAAATTCAAGCTTCCAAAGCATATTACGATGTTCATTAAGAAGAAGCAACAGACGATAATGGGAAATACAGAAAGAATAGATAACTTATTAGAAGATAAGAAAGTAAACTAACAAATTAACAAATAAAAAGAGAAAAACTGTAAATAATATATAAAAATACAAGACATTTATTAAGGTAGAAATGCATTAACAAAGAATTAACACACTAAGGAAACCATTATTTACATGGAAAGGTCTCAACGCTGATAAAGAATATGAGCTGGAATTCTTTAATAATGATGTAGATTAAGGTATAGAATTAGAATGTCATTTTAAGATTATTATTACTATTAGTATTCAGATGATGAGGCCTATTCATATAGAAGAAATAGAAGAACCCCACAGGGGCCACAGACTTGAAGTTGCAACTTCTAAAAAAATATGGCGTTCATTAGGAAGCAGTAAAAGGAGGTAAAGGGACAAACAGAAGAAAAGAGAAATAAAGACCCGGACAACAGAAGAATATAATCTGGGAAAGGTCTGGGAAAAGACACACAAAAGCCAAACACATAAAAAGGCAAAGCTCATTTTGAGGTTAACGCTTCGCTTACGAAGTCATTGTACCCGAGCATTATCTCGCGGTCGAAATTTTTAGAAACGTCAGAACATTTTTAAAGAAACATTAAAAGGATTTCCCAAGTCAGAAAATAGCCGTGAAATTGACACTTATTCGAGAGCAGAATGACACAGTTTGGGCATCCCTGTTCCGTTCTTAGAAGGGCTGGTTAAAATGTTCTTATTTTTATGATGCTACTTTGTAAAACTAAAAGCATTGTCATGATAAAAAAAAAAAAAACTAAACGGAAGAATGTGCGAGTTATAATGAAATAGATATTTTTTGTTGTGGCATTTAATTTTTTTTTTATTAATTTATTGATTTATCTTTTGATTTTTCCTATAACGTACCTCTCTATGCAGGTCGATTTCCCTTTGGAGCTCTGTCTATAAGGGGTTTCTGCTAAAGATTTAAAGAAAAAAGGAAAGGAAGAAGAAAGGAAGAAAGTGCAGAAAACTGAACGATTTTTGCACGTCAATTGAGAATTCAGAGAGTTTAACAAGTTTAGGGAACGAGACAGAATGAGAAATGTATTTAACCCCAAAGTTATTTTAGCGTGTTAATCACAAATGTCTAGTGTCTTTACCAAAGACTGGATAATTTAGCACCTAGATTTTCGTGGCACTTAATAATATATGATTACGCTCTTTATCGGGCACTTTATAGGGTATTGTTAGAACGTAGAAAACATAACTGGCACTTTTTAAGATTCATACGATAAAAACTAATTGAAATTAGAAGCGTCTGAATAAAAAAGTATGTTTTATATATTTATCGTATTCGTAATTCAATGTTTAAAGAAAACTTTCTTCTCATAATCCAGTTTAATTTAATTTTCAAAGCCAATCTTTAAAAGATAAAAATTTACGGGAATTTTTTTTTCGTTAATCTTGAGTATATCCTGTTCCTATCAAGGCTATCAAAAAGCGCTATTCTTCAACTCAGAAAAATTGGCGTCCTTCGTTAAAAGCTGTTTGCATATGACGTTGTAAAAATCCAATATAATTTTTTTCCCAAGCGTTATACGAGTCTCAAGATCACAGGTTATTCTGTCAAAATCGGAGCTTTCTTATTACTTTAAAACTGGACGATTTTTCTAACTCTTAGAGTCATGCTATGTCGTTTTATGGAATATTTCTTGGTATTTCAAATAATCTGTATCATTTCTCTCTAAAACTTTCACAGATTTAATTCTGACTGATTTACATTCTTTATATTTTGTTGAACGCAAATACACACGTACACACACAGCCATATATGTATATATATATATATATAGTATATATATATATATATATATATATATATATATATATATATATATATATATATATATATGTGTATCTATGTATGTATGTAAGTATGTATGTATGTATGTAGTATCGATATAATTATTCCATTGAACCACTCTAATTCAAATAATGAGTAAGTACAAATGAGCCCCATTATAAAAATATCGTCCTCTTGCTGTGAAACATAACAATTATCCCCATCACATCAGCGTGAATGACAATAATTACATAAGAATTAGCTAATTTATCATCAAACGACACCTGCTACAGTTGCATACGTCTATAGATTAGTGATAAAGCCATAGTCTATCAATAGTTTATTCTGGACTATTTTAAGAATACAATATTTTTGTTATTTTATAGAATATGATGTCGTCACCCCACACTCTCAATATTTTACGTAATAGCTTTTGAAAAAACCGTGTAATTTAATCACCTTATTAATCAATCTTCTATTTGTTTAATGGATATTTTTAACTTTGACGACGAATGTACAACTAAATCGTTATCTAAAGCTTCGCGTGGAACAGCCACCTCGTTGCTAACAATACAAGATTTATTATCACAGATTTCAATTAAACACAGCTCTTTCAAAGACGAGGTCATATGGGTGTTTTGTTTTAAGGGCCCGATTTACTGTCATGATGAATCAGATTCGAGATGAGGTCACTTTTCAAGAGAACTTATAGAATCTATAATAATGACTGAGTTTGAAAAAAAATATTTATAAATTAGGCATTCGATGTCGATGAGGGGTGTGGCTTTTGAGAAAGAAGAACTCATTTCTTCTATATTGTTTCTCTTTACATATTATATTATTACGCAGCTTCTTTCACATACCACACGTCTCTTCGTAAACTAAATTTAACTAGATCGCAACAAGTAAGTGTTTATCTGTATCCATTTCCTATCACATTGAACAAACACGCAAGCACATACACATACAAACACATACATACATCACAATACACGCCACATCGCCAACACGCAACACACACACAGACAACACAGTACACACAGACACACAGACAAACACAGACACAAACATATAACTATATCTATATATATATATATAATAATATAAATTTCTAGATAATAATACTATCATATTATATATATATAAATATATAATATATAGCTGATGTATATGGTATAGGCTGGCTTATATGGTATGGTATATGGGTTCTATATGTGACGCTTGTTTCACACGTCTATAGTACCACCACTCTCACCATACACCAACACACCACCCCAACACACACACACAACTATATATAAGATATATATCTAATCTTATATATATAATATATATAATATATTATATATAGATATATATAAATGTGTGGTGTGTGTGTACTATATGTGTGAAACAAGCGTCACATATAGAACCATATACCAATTTGCTGTTGAATCTAATAATAAAATTTTACGTATACCTCAACACGCCATCGTCTTGACTAACAGAAAAGAAAATAAGTATGAAATTTTTAAAGTTCCTTTTGGGAGGAAGACGACACATGAAAGTCCTTTAACCATAAAGAGCCTCATTATCTTAAAAGGGACAAAGTTTTTAGGTTCCCGAATTGGTCTTTGATGAGAATGTTTTATTTATATGACTTTTTCAACTGATGTTTTAATATTGCGTTCTTGCCATGAGAGAGTAGAAGGACTTTTAAAAGGTATGTAGAGAGTAAGTTGCGAAAGGTGTCTTAACTGAGGATT
This sequence comes from Macrobrachium nipponense, assembly GCF_015104395.2. Classification (NCBI taxonomy): domain Eukaryota; kingdom Metazoa; phylum Arthropoda; class Malacostraca; order Decapoda; family Palaemonidae; genus Macrobrachium; species Macrobrachium nipponense. Next base: position 34,577,485 of record NC_087204.1, on the reverse strand, counting down.
TAATGCTTAAATCCACAACAGGATCTTAAAAGAGGATTTAATGATCAAATGCATAAAAGCGTCTTAAAAGAGGATTTGATGATGAAATCCATAAAAGTGTCTTAAAAGAGGATTTGATGATTAAATCCATAAAAGTGTCTTAAAAGAGGATTTGATGATGAAATCCATAAAAGTGTCTTAAAAGAGGATTTGATGATTAAATACATATCAGCGTCTTAAATGGGGATTTAATGATTAAATCCACAAAGCGTCTTAAAGAAGATGTGATGATTAAATCCATAAAAGTGTCCTGAATGAGGATTTGATGATTAAATCCACAAAGTCTCTAAAAGATGATTAAATACATAAAAACTTCTTAAATGAAGATGTAATGATTTAGTCCATAACAGTGTCAATAATGAGGATTTCACGATTAAAGCCTTAAAAGTGTCTTAAATGGGGATTTGATGATTAAATACATAAAGGGTCAATAATGAGGATTTAACGATTAAATCCAAAAACGTGGCTTAAATGAGGATTTGATGATTAAATTGAGATAAGTGTCTTGAATAATGATTTGATGATTAAATCCAGAAAAGTGACTTAAATAGGGATTCAGTGATTAAACCCTAAAAAGTGTCAATAATGAGGATTTAACGATTAAACCCATAAATTGTCTTAAATGAGGATTTGATGATTAAATCCAGAAAGTAGTCATAAATGACGATTTGATCATTATATTCATTACAATAACATAACATAATAAAAGCTGTGGCGTCGAAGATTTTAAGAAAATAATGGTTAACATACCTAGATCATCTTTTATTTTTTTTAAACTAGGAAAACATATCATTCCTTGTAAGAAAAAATTATTATTATTATTATTATTATTATTATTATTATTATTATTATTATTATTATTATTTTATTATTATTATTATTATTATTATTATTATTATTATTATTATTATTATTATTATTATTATTATTATTAAGATGGACCCTACTCATATAGAGCAAGACCTACAAGGATCACTGACTTGGAATTGAAGCTTCTTAAGAATAATATTCATTAGAAAAGAAGTTACAGAAGATAATAAGAAATATTAGAAGGAATCAATTGAATAAATAAACTGATGAATAAATAGACAAAAGGGTAAGTTATTGATTAAAATACAATGCGAATTGTTTTAAGCATTCTTCGCTTGAACATTTGAGGACATATAGTTGTACAAAATCGTCAGGGGAAATGATCTATTACCATTACCTTAAATTTTTAACCTCTGACAAGTTATAATGAAAAACAATAACAAGGACTTTAAGTTCTATGAATAACATCTAACGAGAATTCGCTTTCAGGATTTCGACGTTTATGATTTGGACGACAGTAAAAGGGGAGAAACAGAAATAACAGAATTCGTATAAGTTAGGTGAATCCATTATCGGTTTGGGGAGTGTCTAATTCTTTCCGCTCTTTATGACGATTTTTAACGGATTTCTATTTATGTAATGTGTTTTATATTTGTGTTATTATTCAGTTAAACCAAAGCAAATCTGTCAGCCAATCTGCCCATTTAAAGGCATAAGCATTCTATATATATATATATATATATATATATATATATATATATATATATATATATATATATATATATATATATTATATTAACACACACACACACACACACACACACACACACACATATATATATATATATATATATATATATATATCTATCATATTATATATATATGTATATAGACACACACACACATATATATATATACATAAGCATTAAGCTACAATTGTCCGTTAATATCCAGTTCTCTCTACCTCGAATAATAATATATTTTCATATATGTTAACCGAAGGGGAATTCTTTATTTGTGTGTGTGCGTGTGTGTGTGTGTGTGTGTATTTGAACCTGTCGATGTAGGTTATGACTCAAAAAGCATCTTATAGATAAAAGCAGTAGTTGAGTCTACAAGTGACTAAATTAGAAGTTAATTCTCACAAAAATTATAACACGGTCTTTGCTGTTTACAAAATTCTAATTACTGAATGAAACGAAATCTAAACTATTATTGGAAGGTGAATGTTATATTTACTTCTCAAGATAATGGCTAAAAAAATAATGTTAATTATCTATAAGTAATCGAGATTTAACCTCAAGTAATTTCTCTGAGACAACGGATAAAAACTTTGAAGTTTTAAAATTAAGAGATAAATAGAGCTTTATATATGAGTAATAAGGGAAGCTGGCTTTTCTATATTATAATCTGTCATTAGGTGAATGATGAAAATAAATACAAGGAAACACTCACACACAGACATGCACTCAATATTTTTGAAATCCAGGTGAAAACAAATGATGACAAATAGTGTCGATTTTACGCGGTGGAATTATTACATTAGATATATATGTATTTTTAAATATGTATTACTTCTAAATTATCCAAAAACATAATTTTCTGGAAAAACGAAAACTTACGAAGATTTTCTTGACATACGAAATAATTATACGCTTTTAATGATAAAAAGCTATGGAATCCTATAAATAGTATACGCTTTATTATTATTATTATTATTATTATTATATTATTATTATTATTATTATTATTATTATTATTATTATTATTATTATTTTATTATTATTATTATTATTATTATTCAGAACATGAACCCTATTCATATGGGACAAGGCCACAAGGGCATGTTCCATATGAAGCTTACAAAGAATATTATGGCATTTATGAGAAGGATGTAACAGAAGATAAAAAGAAATACAGTAAGAAGAGACCAGTGTTTAGAAAACGAAAGAAATAAGTGAACAGATTAATAAATAGAATAGACAAAAAAGTAAATAATTGATTGCAATAAACAGAATCATTCGGTTAATACAATTAATATTTTCAACGTTTTTCCCTACGCGAATGGCGCATTGTTTTAATAAAATGACTAGGTGATATCACGACCGTGTCTCATTTCGGTAATGAACTGCCCTGTCCAATTACCGAGCGTCATAAAATCAGCGGCGTTATTGTCATTTTGATTAACGCGGACTTCATTTTGACCTAAACGTTGCTAAAAGTCTCTTCTATTCTCTACAAACGTTTGAGAATCACGCGGAATTCTTTTTGTACTCACCGTGTCGAAAGCTTCCATTTTCTTCCGGCCAAGATTTCTGTTGTCTCTGTAAAGGAAATTGAAATATCAGTGATATCCGCTGACAATAGATCAATGTTAAGTGGTGTATTGCTACATTTAACCCAACATCTTGCCCAGCAGCACCAATAAGCAATAAAAAGTTTCACTGCTAAAAGACGACATTAGCAATAAAGTTACAAATAACAAAACTACACCCGAATTCAACATACTTAGATAATTTCTTAAGCAGGCATTTTCTTAGTTTTATTGCTTAAACACTAAATAATCAACTAACAAAACGTGAAGTTATTACATGAATACATCTTTAATAAGACCGTATTTCCTGCCATTTCTTGCCAAATTATCCTGACAATAAAAGTAAGGAAACCATGTCATTATTATTATTATTATTATTATTATTATTATTATTTTTATTATTATTATTATTATTATTATTATTCAGAAAACCCTTATTCATGTGGAACAAGCCAACAGGAGCCATTGACTTGAAATTCGATATTCCAAAGATTATTATTATTATTATTATTATTATTATTATTATTATTATTATTATTATTATTATTATTATTATTATTATTCAGATGATAAAGCCCTTTTCACATCGTTGGACTGTGGAACAGACTCCCTGAGGATGTCGAGCAATTGGAACATCAAACATTCATGAGGAGATGCAACGCATTACTACCCTAGAGCAATTATCTTTGTATCTTTTTTTATCTGTTTTTTCCCCTTTTTTAAAATTTGTTAACTTATTTTTCCTTTTTAATAACTGTCTTCATTTCTATATATCTTATCTCCTTCTGATGCTTCTTTCAAATGAGCAACATATTCTTTGGAAGGTTAGATATGAATAGGGCTTTATCATCTGAATAATAGTAGTAATAATAATAATAATAAAAAAAAAAAAAAAAAAAAAAATAATAATAATAATAATAATAATAATGATAATAATAATATATTAATAATAATAATAATAATGATAATAATAATAATAATCTTTGGAATATCAAATTTCAAGTCAATGGCTCCTGTTGGCGGTTGTTTCACATGAATGAGGGTTTACTTCTGAATAATAATAATAATAATAATAATAATAATAATAATATAATAATAATAATAATAATAATAATAATAATAATAATAATAATAATAATTTTCTTGACTGAGTCCTCTTCTTCACGGTAATGTGAACTCATGAAGGCTTTATAATACAGCTTGATACCGTACCATTTCTCCAGGGCTGTACGGACTTCTCTGCTTATTAATTTATTTGAATAACCGACGACACTAATAATAATAATAATAATAATAATAATAATAATAATAATAATAAAATAATAATAATAATGACATAGTTTCCTTACTTTTTCTGTCGGGATAATTTGGCAAGAAATGACAGGAAATACGGTCTTATTAAAGATGTATTTCATGCAATAAGTTCACATATTATTAGTGGATTGTTTAGTTTTTAAGCAATAAAACTAAGAAAATGCCTGCTCAAGAAATAATCTAAGTATGTTGAATTCGGGTGTAGTTTTGTTATTTGTAACTTTATTGCTAATGCGGCTAAATTCATCCAATTTTTGTCACTTCCTAATATCCCTCCGTAGAACTCCATCAATTACCATGTTTTATGCATCATTTAGTTTAAAAAATGGAATCATAATAAAAAAGATAACTTATGACAATTTTCAATTGTTTTTTATTCTATGAGAAATAATGATAATATTCACCAGACGAGTTTTAGAAAACTCTCTTTATAACTAAGATTCTGTGATGAATATTGACCTGCGCACTGTTATACTCGAACGTTATGCAAATAAATAGAGATATCACTAATATTAAATCATTTTTGGGGGGATTTAAGGAAAATCACTCAAAAATACTGAGACGATAAAAACATATTGCTAAGCATGAACGTATTAAATTAATGACGCTGCAATAACATAAACGATTATAGGACTACAAGTATGTTTTTCAGCTCTTGCGTAAATTGGCTTTGCTTGATAGGAGGCAAAATTTCATTAGAATTAATTCTAACGGTAATGACAGTGTGTTTTCACGGCGATAGGTAATTATACACGGCAAACAATTATCATAATCATACACAAATAGTCATGATACTGAATATTAATTATTTTCAATGGTGGGCTTTCAAATCATAACATTAGAATTGTTTCCTTTCGTTGTCACAACCTAGAAAAACATGATAAATATTTGGCAGTTTCTATGTTTTTCGTATTGGGAAATTGGCGGTTTGGTTAAAATTTTTATATATATTACTCTACTTAAGTATTTGTTTTTTAAAAATATCTGAACATTACAGGTGAAATTATTCTGTTTACCGTTGTTAAAGGCTACTATCTCTATCTCTCTCTCTGTCTTATATATATATATGCACACACATATATATATATATATATATATATATATATATATATATATATATATATATATTATATGCCCCAAGTGAAAGAATAATCCACACACATGTATACATATGTAAGTATATATATATATATATATATATTATATATATATATATATGCGTGTGTGTGTGTGAGCTGATTCAATATAGTTTGAATATGCCTTTTCAGTGATAGTCTGAAGTCCCGTGAAAACGTTATAAGTGATACTGTGTGTATGTGTAACAAAAGTCAACCGCCAAAGACGTTACAAGTTGGCGTGGCTTGGGCAGTTCAAAAGAGTGCCACGCATCTCTATATCCATTCTTGATTGGCCCTTGTATTTATGGAGCCAGAATAACCAATCAGCTTCTTGCATAACGATGCTGTGTATAGGGGGCATTTGAAACAGGCCGCACTACCGGTCAGATCAGTTCGTTAGCGGGTCCCATACAGCACAGACACTGGGTCGAGACGAGTGCCCAGTGCCCCGCGTTCCCGTCGGCCGCCACACAAAGACGTGTGTCACCATGAGTGTCAATAACAGTCTAACCTGCCGTCCGGTTGTGCACTAGCATAGTTAACGTAATAATTACAGTTAAAGGCCACCTGTGTAGCTAAGAAGAATACACCTGTGTTAAACGTTTCATCGATTATTATTTTAGCATGACCTCCGTTGCATGCACGTAAACTTATATCTCTTCTGTTTTTTCCTTCATATCCCGAACCCACAGATGACCTAGATCAGGTCGTATAATTTCGATGTCAGTCATAGGGTCCTGTGGGGTTCCTGGGTCCTGTGGGATTCCTGAGTCCTGTAAGGTCCTTGTGGGGTCTTGCGAGTCTTGTGGGATCAAATATGGTGTTGTGAGGTTTTATGAGGTGTCTAACAAACGTTAGTGCTAAATCATTTTAGCCGACAAACAGTAATGTGAAGTGAAATAAACATGGAAACGAGAGAAAATTCGATGGACGGTGATGACGAGGGAAATAGTGAAACCAATGAACTGGATAAAAACAGTTATGGTTAAAGCAATCGGCAGAAAAGTGGCGAACCGTTCTAAGAACGAGAATAGTAAATCGAGTGGGCCTCCGATTTTGAAATGCAAAGTGCTACCCAGAAAGACAGTGAACAATCGCACCATATAATTTTGAAATACGCAGTGCTAACCAGAAAGACAGTGTACAATCACACACCCTACGATTTCGAAAAACGCAGTGCTAACCATACAGAGTGCGATCGCAGAAACCGTTAATAAATAACCGCTGTTATAGACAGTTTTGCGGCCGAATTCGATAACGAGCGGACGAGAGAATAATTCAAGCCGGCGGAAGTATTAACAAAATATTAGAAAAATCTGTTTGAGACAAAGACTAGTGTGGGAGAATTCAAAATCGGCGGTTGCCGTGCTAAATTCAAACGACGGTGGTGCCGTGGTGGTGGCACCCGAACACCCTTCGTGACCCCCCCAGTACCGACTCGTGTAGCAGACCAAGTAGAGGAGTAACGAACATGTTTTGAACTGAGAGATGGCGAGCAGTCCAGCCCCATCGGGAAGGACGGAAGGTGGCAGCAGGAGCTGGCATGGAGGCAACGCCGGGATGGTACCCCTGGCTACCCCCAGTGCCGTGCGGGACTGTTATGCAGTGCCCGGGAACAAGGGACGCCTTGTTGTCTTGTTGTGAGGGATGGGATACCAAATTCCCACCCCTGAGAAGTAGGGGAGTAGAAGACAACCTGTCCACCCACGAGTCATGAATGTTGGGACAGAGAGAGGTAGACCAGAGCCTCTCCCCCGTGACCCCGTAGTAAGAGGGAAGGACACTCCTCCTTCTGATCGCGACCTATTGAAGAATAGAGGGATGGTATTAAAAAGGTGAATAGTGCAGAAGTTCCCTTACCAACCTCGACCCGTGAAGGAAGTCACGATACCTGCCTAAGGTAAGGATAGGATGGCGCGATGTTAGAATTAGGAATAGCTGATAGACGTTAGATGACAACCAGCAACCCAGTGAGAGAACCCAGGCGCGATGTGAAGAAGATACGAGCAAACTAATAGAGTCAGTAGCGAACCGCCGGCACCGCTGCTGGCACTAATAGTTCAAGCTGCTGACCTGTGAGCAAATTGCATAGTAAAGGGGAACACCTCAACCTTATGGCAGAGCGGCATAGTACAGGATAGTGTCTTGGGACACTATGGGGATGTGATGAGAGGATACCCTTCACACCCCCGGAGGTGGGAGACCTAGCCCCGCCTAGAAGCCGTCTCCCTACCCGTTGTCGTGATTGCTAAAAATTGTTGTGTAGCCTATAGTAGTGTAATCAATAGCATGTTGTGTTAGGGAAATGCAGATAGGGAAATTGTAGAAGTAACGTTAGAAAAAAATATGACAAAAAAAAAGAAAAAAAAAGGATGGTTCTCTTAGGCCGTGTTCTGATCACATTTAAAGTATCACGAATGACAATGCATCCCATTGTCCCTATATAAGAATTGTAGTTAAGATTTCAAGGCAGAATTATTAACGTAAATTCATTAAAGATTGAGTAAAGTAGCGAGACTGATATTTGTTGAAAGAGTACTCAGATTTTCATTGGGAAAGGGAAGTAATTTTTAAATTTGATAACAAAGTGAGAACAAATTGTATTTTACCCCTGATATAGACATACCCTTAAGAATGTTAGTTTCTCATCAAGATCGTAGGATCGAGCAACTGTTAGAGTTTGA
>NC_087204.1:34556706-34564206 GCF_015104395.2 Macrobrachium nipponense | reverse complement strand
GTATTGCACTTCATTTCCTTTACTCCTTATATATTTAAATAATACAAAGGAGCGAATAACTTGAATATAGAATTTCAGCAAAAGGCCAAGCGCTTGGACTCATGAGGTCATTCAGTGCTGAAAGAGTCAATGACAGTAAGAAGGTCTGAAATGTGTAGCAGGAGGAAAACCTCGCATTTGCGCTTGGAAGCAATTGTTACAGAGGGTGGCAAGTCAGATGGAAGAAAGAGAATATGAAGGGAGGTACAGTAAAGGAATGAAAGAGGTTGCAGCTAGGGGCTGAATGGACGTTCCAAAGACCCTTAAGGAATGCCTACAGTGCACCATGAATATAAAAAAACAGTGGAATTGAATTTTAGGTATTCAACTTAATTTCTATGATCCCTTTCAAATAAATAAACCAAGAAATTGGTTATTTCAAGTATATAAACAAGTGAATTATACATGAGATATTTAACTTTATTGTCCTTGGTCCATTTTTAAGTTAAGAAACCAAGATTTGAGTAAACATAACAAGAAATTAATCATTTCAACATAAAAACAGTTGAACTAAAGCTAAGGTATTTTGAGGAGGTTTCCTGGATGGTATCAGTGTCACGTTTGATGTCGCTATACCTTAGATTAACCTTCTGCCTTTCACAGCCAAGTCCACTTTATGTTGCTGAAGTTGGGAATCAAGCTATTCTATATAAAGGCTCAGTTCGTTGCATAGGGAGAGTTATTGAACTGACGCTCTCCATGTAAAAGAGATTGATAGAAATGGCGCTCAAATAGCAGGATATACGAGAGGTTATATATACTGCGGGTTTTTTAAACATCGGATGGAGGGCACTCAAGAATTAATGAGTTAGAATATTAATTATTAGTATTTTCTGCGATGGGTATTTCACTAACAATATGGGTTTGTGGTGTATATATGTATATACTAATATATGCTGTATATATATATTTACACATACACACACACACATACACACACACACACACACACACACACATATATATATATATATATATATATATATATATATATATATATATATATTATATATATTATTCATCTTTGAGAAAAATGGTCTTATAAAAGATATATTCCAGTACATTTCTCAATTTCCCGGATGGAATATTCAAACACAAGACGAAAGGTCCCATGGGGCTAATTTTCAATATGACTCTCTCTCTCTCTCTCTCTCGTGAAATTACCTGCAGTTTATCACACACGTTACAAACGCCATAATATTCGCCTGCATAATTTACAGTTCGGTCTGACAAACACATTTCTGGACGGGGGAAGCCTTGGGGATGAATTTGGTTCGTGTTAAGGAAATTGTAAACATATTGTTTTGTGGATTATGAGGTAAAGTCCATTTGTTCTCGTTTCTCTCTCCCCGACCGCCCCTCCCCCCACACACTCTCTCTCTCTCTCTCCTCTCTCTCTCTCTCTCTCTCTTTTCTCTCCCTAAAGAGGACACGATAACCCAGTTCTATAATCCCATGTTCTATAATCCCAAGTTTTTAGGGGTAACTGTGTCATGAGTCCATACATGAACCAGATTTAAAAGCAGAATCCACCATCATCACAGTTAAACGTTTGGTGAATTCAAAAGCGTTTGCAAAGGGAAAAAAATTTCTCGCCAACTTTGAGACCGAGCTAATGGAGATGTGGATTAGATTATTAAACTCTCCATGGACTGCAATGGAGGACGAATCCTTTCGGTATGAGAATTCACTCTGACTTTCACGTTGAAACGGAAAAGAGAAGGATAACGGAATAGAATTCGTGGACTTATGTAGCAAAGAGGCAGATTTTATTCACGTTCTGTACCTTCGTTCTGAGCAATTTTGGGTCGTGCCAGAATTTAACTCTATTCAAGGATCGTCCTGTCTTCCGAGTGGAGAAAAAAGGACTCAGGTCACTTAGGTAATTCTCTTTACTCTCTCTCACTCTTTTTCTTGCCCAACTCTCTCTCCCTCTCGCTCTCTCCCTCTCTCTCTCAGTTTTATATATTCTATTTCATATAGCACCATTTATGTGATGCCAAGTAGGTGTAACCGACAATCAGTGAAGCGAGAGAGAGAGAGAGAGAGAGAGAGAGAGAGAGAGAGAGAGAGAGAGAGAGAGAGAGAAACGGGCCTATTAACCGTCGAATCCGATTACGTAATGAAATTTCCCCCATGTGTTATTCTGAGACACAATAAAACCTGTCCCAATCCTAAAAAAAGAAAAAAAAGTCAGGTATCTGAGAGAATTAATGGAGAGGAAAGCTTCGCCCAGACTTTCCTTCAGAGAGAAAGAGATAGACAAAGATTACTCGGGAGAAACAAATTCGAATCTATCTCTCGTTGCTGAGACTCGAAGCTGGATGCTGAAAGGTTTCGGGATTTTAATAAACACGTGAGAATTGGAAAGCAAAGATGCTCAGACCCTATTTCACTGTATTCTAAGTCTGCGATGTTTTCACATTTGAATGCGTCCATGTTTTTTTTTTGGGGGGGCGGGCAAAATTTTTTTTTTACAAGGCTGTCTCTATTTTATTCAATGGATATATATAAATGTATGTATTATTATATATATATATATATATATATATATATATAATCTATATATAATATATATATATGATATATTGATCCGAATTCTCTTTAATGTCTCTGTTTTATAAATTAATTAAATCCTCCTATCGAAATTAATAAAAAACTCTGACAATATTAAATTGTTTTTATAAATTCTGTACAATTTTTAAACTATACTCATAAATCATTTGCTAAATAGATTAACGTAATACCTCAGTGAGTCATTATAGGACTCTTAATTATGAGTCTGGTCGGTAAATAACTAATTAAAAATATCTACTATGGGTTTCACAGACGATGCAGCACGGTTTTTGGCAAAATCTGTAATGAACCACTGTATCAGTACGGATTTTGCTATGGTGTATTACACCCAGTGCCGTAATTTATAAGAGTATCATGAATCACTAATTGTGAAGAATAAAGACACTTGTCCCTGTACAAAGAGGCAAAAACTCGATTAGCCAGAAATGGATTCGAACACAACAGTAAAGAGCTCCGCCTACCCTCTCCCCCCACCTCCACCGCCACCCCCCTACGTCTTTCCTTTCCATCAGCTTCCCTTTTTTCTCTCTCTCTGAACATTGCTTCAGTTTAAACTTATTTTGTATTTTTTTTTATCTATCTATCAATAATAATATCATTGTTGTATATATCTAACGATCCAGTCGGTTGTTAGCTGCCAGTTGACTGATTTATTTATGTATTGATCAGCTCATTTCTCTCTCTCTCTCTCTCTCTCTCTCTCTCTCTCTCTCTCTCTCTCTCTCTCTGTGATAGTGGTACCTACTGTAAATGGTTATTAGAGTGAGAGATATCTGAATGTCTGACTTAGGGTAAAGCGACTGTTATACCTGTGGTTGGTTACCTTCTTCGTAATCCACATTTGGGCTCAGGGTATCAGCAATATAGTACTTGTATTACGAAGATGAAGAAGAGATGGCCACCACAGAACTTAACTGTCGGCATGGTTGCAGAAATACGTTTGTCACGCGCAACTTTTCAACTTTTTTAGCCATGAGAAAGCCGCCAATTGCCTTCAGATAGTTTGAATAGGTAACTGGTTATAGTTACTCTGTGTTACAAATAAAAATTGAGTCTTTCTACCGGACATTCATTAGAGTTAAAGTCTTGATTATACCGATGCACATATATTTACGTCATGAATGTTTATTTTGGGTATATATATATATATATATATATATATTATATATATATATATTATTAAGATATATATATATATATATATATATATATATTATATATTATATACCCAAAATAAACATTCATGACGCAAATATATCTATATATATATATATATTATATATATATTATATATATATATATATACCCAGAAATAAAAATTCATGACGTAAAAATGTGTGCATCAGTAACACAGGGTAACTATAACCAGTTACCTATTCAAACCAATCTGGAGGCAATTGGCGGCTTTCTCATGGCTAAAAAAGTTGAAAAGTTGCGCGTGACAAACGTATTTCTGCAACCATGGCGACAGTTAAGTTCTGTGGTGGCCATCTCTTCTTCATCTTCGTAATACAAGTTACTATATTGCTGATACCCTGTTCCCAAATGTGGATTACGAAGAAGGTAACCAACCACAGGTATAACAGTCGCTTTACCATTAGTCATACATTCAGATATCTCTCACTCTAATAACCATTTACAGTAGCTACCACTATCACAGAGAGAGAGAGAGAGAGAGAGAGAGAGAGAGAGAGAGAGAGAGAGAAAAGGAGCGGATCAATGCATAAATAAATAAGTCAACTGGCAGCTAACAACCGACTGGATCGTTAGATATATACAACAATGTATATTATGGATAGATAGATAGATGGATAGATAGAGAAAAATTCAAAATAAGTTTAAACTGAAGCAACATTCAGAGAGAGAGAAAAGGGAAGGTGAGGGAAGGAAGACGGAAGGGGGGGTGGCGGTGGAGGTTGGGGGAGAGGGTAGGCGGACCTCTTTACTGTTGTGTTCGTATCCATTTCTGGCTAATCGAGTTTTTGCCTCTTTGTACAGGGACAAGTGTCTTTATTCTTCACAATTAGTGATTCATGACACTCTTATAAATTACGGCACTGGGTGTAATACACCATAGCAAAATCCCGTACTGATACGAGTGTTCGTTACAGAGTTATTGCCAAAAAACGTGCTTGCACCGTCTGTGAAACCCATAGTAGTTATCTTCTTAACGGTCTTTCTTCCAGCAGAAAGAAAACTAGCAACTCCAAAATAAATATAGTTCAAACGTAATGTGAAGTAGTACACCCACCATCAGCATTGCGACGTCCAACAGGGGAGAGAGAGAGAGAGAGAGAGAGAGAGAGAGAGAGAGAGAGAGAGAGAATGCAAATCAGATATAGAGCATAACCAGCAGGAGAGAGAGAGAGAGAGAGAGAGAGAGAATGAATGAAGTTTACAGTTATCTGCAAGAGAGCGACAAATAGATAGACAGACAGGAAATTAATGGAGTTTACTACGTAATAAACGAGAGAGAGAGAGAGAGAGAGAGAAGAGAGAGAGAGAGAGAGCGTGTATGATAATAAAAAGCAATTCTCTTCACCATTCCTTTGGTCAATCTTCCTGTAACCTGTGTGACGTCTGACTTTTAAATGTTTTATTCTCTCTCTCTCTCTCTCTCTCTCTCTCTCTCTCTCTCTCTCTCTCTCTCTCTCAAAAGGGTTCATTTGGCGATAAAGCACACCAAGGGAAAGTTGACTTAGTCTCTGTCACGGCTCTGTCATCAAAATTCCATTTGAAGCAGATGAAGGGTCAGGGAGTCCTAAATTAAAATGGACTTCAGGAATGTAACCCCGACTGACCTTTTGGTGAGGGTCAAGTATTATATCACTTCTATGGTTGTCCGGGGTTTAAGAATTTATGTATAAATTTCGACTTTCATTTCTTGTTCCAATTTTGCTGATTTCAGATTTAATGCTAAATTCCTACACAGTCTCTCTTGTTTCACTCTGACTTTAGCTTTAGTTAAACTGGTTTTATGATAAAGTGATTAATTTCTTGGTTTATTTACTTGAATTTGGACATTAGAAATCTCCTCAAAATACCTCGCTTTTACTTCTACTATTTTCAAATTTAAATGCTAACTCTTTTTTATTAATTTCATTTTGGACCAAGGAAAATTAAGTTAAATATCTCAAATAGAATTCTCTTTTTGTTATATTTAAAATGCTATTTTTTTTATTATGCACACACACACCAACACACACATATAGATATTACATATACATACATAAACACACACACACACACACACACACACACATATATATATATATATATATATATACATATTACACCATAAACCCAATGCTGTTAGTGCAATACCCAACACAGAAAATGCCATTAATTAATATTCTGACTCATTAATTCCTTGCGTGCCCTCCATCCTGTATTTAAAAAAAACTATGGTATATATAACCTCCCTTTTATTCAGTTATTTGAAGTACCATTTCCATCAATCTCCTTTACATAGAGAGCTTCAATTTGATGACTCTCCATATGCAACGAACTGAGACTATATATAGAATATCTTGATTTCCAACTTCAGCAGTATAAAGTTGACGTGCTGCCAGACGAGTTGGCTGTGAAAGGCAGAAGGTTAATCTTAGGCAAGTCGACATCAAACGTGACACTTATTAGTGTCACGTTTGGAAAACTAACTTAAATACACCAAATTTAGTTCCACAGTCTTGTTTTTATGATCCTGGAAATCTCCTCAAAATAACCCTAGCTTAGTCAAAACTGTTTTTAGTTGAGATGAGTAATTTATTAGTTTATTTACTTGAAAATGGATCAAGTAAATCTCCTCAAAATACCATATTTTCAGTTGAACTTGTTTTTATTTTTAAATGATTAATTTCGTGGCATATGTACTAAAATCTGGATTAAGGAAATCTTAAAATAGCCTTAGCTTTATTTAAACTGGTTTTATGATGAAGTGATGATTAATTTCTTGTTTTTATACTTAAAAATGAATCCAGAAAATCTCCTTAAACTAACCTTAGCTTTAGTCAACCTATTTTTATGTTGATGTTATAAATTTCTTGGTTTATTTACTTAAAATGGATCCTGAAAATCTCTAAGTACCTGGCTTTCAGTTCCACTGGTTTTTATTTAAATGACAATCTTTTTTTCATTTATTTCATTTAGGACCAAGGAAAATTAAGTTAAATATCTCAAATATAATCATCTGGTTTTTATATTTAAAATACTAATTTCTTGATTTGTTTAAATTTCCTAAAATTTAGTTCCATTATTTATTGACATTTAAAATACTAGATTCTTGGTTTATTTAAACTGGAGCTAAAAAAAGTAAGTTAAATACCTTAAACTCAGTTAAATAGTTTTTATATTTAAAACATCAATTTCTTGGTTTATTTATCCAAATTTATTGAAACTAGAGCATGGAAAACTAACTTAAATATACCAGATTTAGTTCCACAGTCTTGTGTTTATCTATCTAACTTCTTTTGCTTATTTAATTAAGTTCGTTCTGTAAAACTCGAACAAGGAAAATGAGGTTAAATACCTGAAATTTATTTCAACCGTTTTTATGTTGAAATAATTAAGTTCTTGGTTTATTTACGCTCGGTTTGAGAAAGTGGAGTATGGAAAATTGAGTTAAGTTCCCCAAATGTTATTCCAGTGTTTGTATTTCATTATATTCCTGGTTTATTCATCCTTGATTTGTAAATCTAGAACAAGGAATATGAAGTATAAATGTTGTACGGAATTAGTCACGTAAGGAGGGTCAAACTGAGTGGCAATGAGTGAGAGTGACTGACGCTTTCAAAATTTATTGAGGACAAAAAAGGAACAGAATTACAAATTTCTGTCTATGGAAATTTGGAATTAGAATGAAAGATTTCTACAGAGATTTGCAAA
>NC_087204.1:34539206-34549206 GCF_015104395.2 Macrobrachium nipponense | reverse complement strand
CATTTATATGGTTGAAAATAGCTGAGTTCTGTTGTCCATACCTAACTGACCGTTTGTGTTGTATTAATCTCTGGGGAAGTGATTTTCCTGTAAGGACACATACACTTACGACAAACTGACGAAAAATCTCTTCCAAAACGTCCCCACAGAATATTTTCGGAAAGTAAGATTAATTGGCCAAGACAAAAAGAGTATTGAACTATTAAAGAAATTTATAGTTATTAATCCTAAACTATATATCTATATATATATCTATATATATATATATATATATATATATATATATATATATATGTATGTATAAATGATTATAATCACTTTAGCACGCGATTCGTTTATCACACATATCCACTCCTACCTTGACACCTGCCTGTGGGTGGATCTGCAGTCTCAAACGGCTGTGTGTATGTTCGTCAGTACTGTCTCTGTAGTATATATACTTGTGACTTCCAATACTATGCATCAGTCCATTGTCAATGGCTTGAAAATAAAGTCGAAACCCTGTCTCTTATTTTTCACCTGTGGGTATGTTTGATATATATATATATATATATATATATATATATATATATATATATATATATATATATATATATATATATATATGTGAATAACTTGATCACGGAGTATATAAAACTTGATGCTATGTATAAATAAAGGTTTTTGCCACGAAGGAAAAAATGAAAAGCGAGATAGCCAAGCACTTTCGGGCTAGTGCGACCCTTTACTCAGGCACAACTGATCATACAGAGGAAAAACTGACATTACAAGATTAGCAATAAGGTCGATTTCACTCTACAGAAACGAGGAAACGCCTGAGGGCTGGATAAGCGATTTTTAGGCAGCCACACCTTGGATCAGCACACATGTGGTAAACAGATGATTCATCCAGAAAACAATACATTTTGAAAAAAACAAGGAGGCATATACAACTTATTACCATGAAATTTACAAAAATGTTCCAACCCCCCCAAAAATTAGTGAAAAAACGTAAAAAAAGAATATAAATATATCGAGAGAGAGAGAGAGAGAGAGAGAGAGAGAGAGAGAGAGAGAGAGAAATATAACTATATACATGTGGGACTGATTAATTAGTAGTTCATTCATTTTAAGGTCCTTCAAAAACATTTTACAAATATACGGGTCCAAAAGGTACAATCCCAGACTAAGATTTAGGTTGTTTTTATTAGTGATTTGTATAATTGCTGATTCCAGTAAATTTTTTGAAATTTAATCATTAGATCTAGCAATTACAGAGGTATCGCCCCAATTAATACAATGAGATTTTTCACTCAAATGGATAAACAGTGCATTTGAAGTCTGGGCTGTTCTAACTGAATACATATGTTGCTTAATACGTACACATAAATTTTTACTCGACTGTCCAACGTAAAAAGATGGGCAATCCTTACAAGGAATTTTGTAAATGATGTTGTTATTTGTTATTGGACTATTCTTAATTATCATATCTTTAATGGTATTGTTATAAGAGAACACTACATTAACATTAAACGATTTAAATAATGATTTTATGCTTTCAAATCCAAGAAAGTAAGGCAACCTAAGTACATTTTTAGGCATTTCTTTTTCATTACTAGCAACACTAAAACTTTTTGTGAGCTTTTTGATAACATAAATCAATTATATGAGGTGGGTGGCAGAGATCGTTTCCTATCTTTTTTATGTATTCTATTTCTTGGTCAAGATATTGTGGACTCGTGATACGCAAAGCACGTAGGAACATAGAAGAAAAAATTGAAATTTTAATATTAAGATGGTGGCCAGAATAAAAATATATATATGTTAAATCATTTGTGGGTTTTCGATAAATACTGAATTTACATTGGGAAGGTTCTCTATGTATTAATACATCTAGGAAAGGGATAACATTGTTATTTTCAATTTCAACAGTGAATTTTGTGGATGGCACTAAATTATTCAATTTAGACAATAAATTATTTACATCGATACCAACAGGTAAGACTTCTAAGATGTCATCTACATATCTGTACCATTTTAAGGGGACAAGTGTGATATTCGGGAGGTGTTGTCTTTAAAAAAATTCCATATATAAGTTTGAAAGGAGAGGTGATAAAGGGTTACCAATGGTCATACCAAATATTTGCTGGTGATATTCTCCATTAAAAATAAATCTGCAATCACATATACATAGCTTAATCAATGAAATTATGTGACTAACGGGCATAGGCAATTCATGCAATACAGGAGGACCTTAAAATAAATGAACTACTAATTAATAAGTCCCACATGTATATAGTTATATTTCTCTCTCTCTCTCTCTCTCTCTCTCTCTCTCTCTCTCTCTCTCTCTCTCTCTCGATATATTTATATCTTTTTTTTTCGTCTTTTCATTAATTTTTTTGGGGGGAACATTTTTGTAAATTTCATGGTAATAAGTTGTATATGCCTCCTTGTTTTTTCAAAATGTATTTTTTTCTGGATGAATCATGTGTTTACCACGTGTGTGCTCCTCCAAGGTGTGGCTGTCTAAAAATCGCTTATCCTGCCCTCAGGCATTTCCTCGTTTCTGTAGAGTGAAATCGACCTCATTGCTAATCTTGTAATGACAGTTTCGATATTAAGCCTACTTAGACTATGTTTTTCTCTGTACGATCAGTTGTGCCTGAGTAAAGGGTCGCACTAGACCGAAAGTGCTTGGCTATCTCGCTTTTCATTTTATATATATATATATATATATATATATAGTATATATATATATATATAATATATATATAATATATACATCGAGCTACAATGTCCTTTAATACCTAATTCGCTCTACCTCGGAATTAATATATTTTCATATATGCTTAACTGAAGGGGAATTTTTTTACACGATAATAGATTTGCCTGGTCCCAGGCGCGAACCTAAGAAACCATCCAAATCCAGGACGTGGTGAAGTAGATAAAATCTTCCACTGACGTCCTGGATTTGAATGGGTTCTTAGGTTTGCGCCTGGGACCAGGCAAATCTATTATCGTGTAAAAAAATTCCCCTTTGGTTAAGCATATATGAAAATATATTAATTCCGAGGTAGAGCGAATTAGATATTAAAGGACATTGTAGCTCGATGTATGTATATGAATCAGGGTAATGTGATATGACTTATATATGTATATATATACATACATACCTACACAAAGTTAAAGTCAAATCACCTAACTAAATAATGAAAAAAAAACATTAACTTAGCAGCTCTTCGGCAATATGAAATATGGAAACACACAAAGCCACTAAACAATAAAATACAATGAGTCACATTAAATCACAATGAGAGTCACACTAAATCAAAATGACTCGCATTAAATATCAATGGGAGTCACTTTAAATGACAATGGGAATCACATTATATTACACTACGTCACATAAAATTAATGGGAGAAAAATGAAATCAAAATTGAAGTCACATTTAATATTACAGTGAGTCACATTAAAATTTACATTAAATACAACGGAATTCGTATCAAATTACAATAGTAGCCATACTGAAATCACAATGGGAGTCACATTAAATCACCAAGGGAGTAGCTTGAAATTACAATGGGGGTTCACATTAAAGAACTGTGTGAGTCACATTAAATTACAGTGAGTCACATCAAATCACAACGGGAGTCACATTTAATACAACGGGAATCATATCAAATAAGTGTCATTGAATCACCATGAGAGTCACATTAAATAACAATAGGAGTCACATTAAATCCTAATTGGAGTAATTAAATCACCATGGGAGTCACATTAAATTACAACAAGTGTCATTGAATGACCATGAGAGTCACATTAAATAACAATAGGATTCACATTAAATCAGAATAGGAGCCATTAAATCACCATGTGAGTCACATTAAATCACCAAGGGAGTGGCTTGAAATCACAGTGGGGGGTCACATTAAATGATAGTGTGAGTCACATTAAATTACAGTGAGTAACATCAAATCACAATGGGAATCACATTAAAAATAACGGGAATCATATCAAATTACAACAGGAGTCACATTAAATCACAACATGAGTCAATAAATCGCCATGAGAGTCGCATTAAATTACCAAGGGAGTCACATTAAATCACAATAGGAGCCATTAAATCACCCTGGGAGTCACATTAAATTACAATTAGTAAAATAGGTGTCATTAAATCACTACGGGAGTCACATTAAATTACAATAAGTGTCATTAAATCACTATGGGAGTCACATTAAATTAAAATAAGTGTCATTAAATCAGCATGGGAGTCACATTGAATTACAATGTGTCCTTAAATCACTATGGGAGTCACATTAAATTACAATAAGTGTCATTAAATCACCATGGGAGTCACATTGAATTATAATAGGAGTCAAATTAAATCACAATAGGAGTCATTAAATCACATTTAATTACAATGAGAATCACATCCCATCTTTATCAGGGAGATAATGAGAGGTATCTCAGCCAGGTGTCTGTCTCATCTGCGAAATTTGCAACAGTCACACGAGTAATTGGCAATTAAAATACGTCTATCAAAGGAACACATATGACAATACCCATCTGAATAGAGAGAGAGAGAGAGAGAGAGAGAGAGAGAGAGAGAGAGAGAGAGAGAGAGAGAGAGAGACATTGGGTGTTGTGTATGGGTGACGTAAAAATGGATACAAAAATAGTGGTAAATCTATGAGCCAAGCATATGGCTTGTCATGAGAGAGAGAGAGAGAGAGAGAGAGAGAGAGAGAGAGAGAGAGAGAGAGAGAGAGAGAGAGAGAGAGAGAGAGAGAGAGAGAGAGAGAGAGAGAGATAGTTAACTTTGGTATTTTACTGACATTTTAGTATGACACGTCATTAACTGAATTTGGATCAGAGAGAGAGAGAGAGAGAGAGAGAGAGAGAGAGAGAGAGAGAGATTTTCCTGGCGTTCAGTATAGCAGTTTATATATTGAATTCGTATTACAGTTCATATACTGAATTTGGGTCAGAGAGAGAGAGAGAGAGAGAGAGAGAGAGCAACATAATATGCTGACCTTGTACAGAACGCATATATTTTTTGTGTGGATCTCAAATGCTTATTTGGGACGATGAATATCAGATGAGGCGTTTTGTTTGTGCGTGTGTGTGTGTGTGTGTGTGTGTGTGTGTGTAGATGGGGTACGAGGTATCTAGAGCGCAGGTAATTAGGTTTCAAGGTTTCCAGGTGAATAAAATGTGGGTGTCTTATCTAGATTAATTATATGAGTATTATATTATTATTATTATTATTATTATTATTATTATTATTATTATTATTATTATGATTATTATTCTTATTATTATTATTAGATAATTTATTCCTATCGTAATCTCTTAGTCATTTTTGAAATGTTGTTATTTTCAGCCTCAGTATTATAAAACTTGGTAATTTCTGCACTATAATAATAATAATAATAATAATAATAATAATAATAATAATAATAATAATAATAATAATGATAATAATAATAATGATAAAAGTTACTGGAATAATGTGAATTAGAAAATTAACTATAAAAATCACATAAAAACATCATTTTGTAGTAAAATTTACTACCTCCAGTAATCTATATAAACATTTTGCAAATGGAGAAATACAAGTATTTTCTTAAGTTATTCACATTTCCCCAAAACTATATTGACCAAAATAATTACAAAGAAAGAAAAATAATTCCCTTTTCAAAAAAGAACTAAAATGGGAAAGATTCGCCTATTTTCTTATTTAAATTATTTAAATCTTCCCTGATTTATTTCTGACCAAAATAATAGCAATAAAAAAGCAAGATAAAAGCAATTCGCTTATTACATAAGGAACCAAAATCATTACAAAAAAAAACGAAGACAAAAATAACTCCTGTTAAAAATAAGGAATCAAAAGTCAAAGAGGAAGGAAAAAATAGACTTCAATCGAATGACATTTCGAAGAATTTTAGTTTTTTATGTTTTTCTTTTCCCTTTTTTTTATCTTTCCCAAGAAGATATAGATTCCCTTTTATCTTTCTCCTTTGATCAAATATCGAGGTGTTTTGGAGCACGTCTGATTCATTCCAGTTCTTATGGAATAATAATGAGTTATGTCGAGGGAAACTACTTTTTATTTTTTTACGACGTAAGGGATCTGGAGATTCTTCAGTTAAAATATATATGTAAATATAGTATGTATAAATATGTATATATATACACGTATATATATATATATATATATATATGCATATATATAAAATATATGTATATATAGTATGTATATATACATGTATTGTACACACACACACACACACACACACACAAATATATATATATATATATATATAGTATATATATATATATATATATATATATATATATATATATATATATATATATATATATACATACATACATACAAATATAATAACTAAAATCACTGCAAACCATCTACCATTACCAAGACCATTAATAACGCTTTACAAAATTTCGAACGGACTTTAAACTCCATTCAAAAAAGTAATTTTTATTTAAATTCAGAAGTTAACTGACTCAAACCAGGACTGTCGTGTAATACTCAAGTTATAAAACCAGTAATGTAGGAACATTACCAACTGAATGTCTTTTTTGATTGTGGGGAAATCACGCTCAAATGGCGGGCTATTTACTATTTATGAAGTCGTGATGGCTGCATATTTAGACACTTCATTTCAATGAAGGTTTTTTTTCTCTCTCTCTCTCTCTCTCTCTCTCTCTCGCTGACTGCCTCTCACTCTTTTATTGAATGCGAATGTCTGTATGAAATGTTAAATGATTATCGCATATTTAGACATTTCATTTTAATGAAGGTCCCCCGGCCATCTCTCTCTCTCTCTCTCTCTCTCTCTCTCTCTCTCTCTCTCTCTCTCTCTCTCGCTTATCGACAAATTTGTACAGTGCTAATCAATCTATATAAACTTTTTATTGATTCACATATCGAATAAAGTCTCTCTCTCTCTCTCTCTCTCTCTCTCTCTCTCTCTCTCTTTTGTTATTGAATAAGCTGTTTTCCGAATTTTATTAGAATGTAAAATAATAATATACAGGTCACATTTCATGCGTTATACAGTAAATCATTCTCTGTCTGTCTGTCTGTCTGTCTGTCTGTCTGTGAGCAAGACTTTCCTTTCCTCTGCCCAAAAACGTCTTTTGGTAATACGATCAGCAGTTGCGCATATACTATAATACTCCATATTATTAGACGGGCCTCGTATGCTTAGTAATAACACGAAAAGTCATTACCTATAATTAGATTGCCTCCTATTTCTTAGCTCAAAAAGAAAGCATTCGCCTTGCTTGCTTATTCTAAACAGACTTCGTTTGTCGTAAGTTAGAGGAATGTTTGGTGAAGGAATTACTGAGAGTAGGGTTAAAATAATATTTCTTTTTACTGTGTGCTATTATTATTATTATTATTATTATTATTATTATTATTATTATTATTATTATTATTATTATTATTATTATTATTATTATTATTATTATTATTATTATTATTATTATTATTATTATTATTATTATTATTATTATTATTATTATTATTATTATTATTATTATTATTAAGATCAACCGAATGCATATGGAACTCGCCCATCACAGGGGCCACTGACTTGAAATTCAAGCTTCCAAAGAATATGGTGTTTTATTAGGAAGAAGTAACAGAAGATAATAAGGAATGCACAAAGAAGAGATAAACTAGTAGTAAATATAAATAAATTACCATATTAAGAAACGGATAAAAATTAAGTAAATTATAGATACTTGGCAAGGCTGTTTGAGGCAGGTTGAATGTTGTAGCAAATGCCTTTTGCTGTGGAGAATGAAAATTGACTGTGAATATAAGATTACTCTTTCTTAGCATATCAAAGGCTTTAACACTGATAGAATTTTTGGCCATGACTTGGAAATGGGCCATCATACTAGTACTATAAACTGGGGTCTTATATACTCGTTTTCGGCGGGAACTTCGCTTCTCATTTTGAAGAATCTGGAATTTTCCAACGCGGCGGGAAATTGGAAGAGATAAAGTGCTAGCAATGAAAAGTACTTTAGTACTTTCAATAGTTATAAGCATCAAAGGTTATGTTGAATACATGCTGGCTTTTGTTTAGTTCTTATGGGCGTGTTTGTATTTTAGTAATGGTGTGGATTTTGAGCTTGGAAATTATGGTGTTACTGATTTAATTGTACGAATATGTAAATGGTAGATACACACACAAACACCGACGGGGGTTATTGCTTTGCAATCGAAGCTTCCAAAGAATATGGCGTTCATATGAAAGAAGTAAGAAATCGTAATGGGAAATACAAAAAGCAACATGAACGTCAGTCATTTATTAGAATGGCATTCCTCGCCAAAGAACACAACCCCACGTAAAAAGGCAACAGATTCTAATCTAAACTTGAGTCAATGTCTTGAAACTGGCAATAGAACGACATGAGGTTAAAGTGAAATTTCTTGCAAGCAGCCAACTGACACATTTGTAAAATTGAAAATTGAATTTACTGAATAATTCATGCCAACCATAGCATGAGGCGGTTTAGTCTGGAATTCTGGAATCCTGGAATTTTAAGCGTACACTGGAACACGTATAATCGTTCAAAATGAAACTATGAAGGAATTTACAACAATATCGATAATTGTGTGTAATGATGGGAATGGAACTTCAATGCAGTGAACTAAAGAGAATGTCATTTGGTTCTTTAAAATGAAGAAAAAGTGAAACAATCTCATTAAGATGTGATCTCTCTCTCTCTCTCTCTCTCTCTCTCTCTCTCTCTCTCTCTTATATACACACCCATGTATATGTGAGATAATTTTGAGAAATCTCATATACATATAATCATACTACATATAAATGTAAATATACATATATGTATATTATATAAAATACGCCCAGAGAGAGAAGAGAAGAGAGAAGAGAGAGCGAGAGAGAGAGAGAGCAGAAGAGAGAGAGAGAGAGAGAGAGAGAGAGAGAGAGAGTAAAACACAGGCCTTGCAACTTCATTCCATTAAACTGTTAAACATTCTAATTGATAATTTAATAAATTCGTGAAATCTTCAAGTGAAATAATATGTATATATATATATATATATATTATATATATATATGTAATATGTTATAGTATGTATATGTATAGTAGTATATGTATACATATACTATATAATATATAGATGATATATATATATATATATGTATGTATATACATATATGTAATACATACATATATATATATTATATATATATATATATATCTATATATAATATATTTATATTTATATATATATGTATATATATATATATATATATATATATATATATATATATATATAATATATATATATATTTATATATATTTATCTGAAATTTATTCTCGACTAAAACTCAACAGAATCATTTTCTTTTGCCGACAATCAACAAAATACCGAATTAAATGCAAAAGCCATTTCAGGCGAAAGGTTCGTTTATGTCACACGATTCCACAGCTATTTTCTGCGCTGGTTGCAAAAATTGTGTTAAATTACGTTCATGTTAACGTAGGATATATAGGCTAAGCGTAATGTTAAACGGAGCAAAATTTAGAAAATGTCAAAGTGTGTCATTTTAATTTTCACTGAAACGTTTTATTTTCCATCCTAGGGTACATGTTCAGAATAATAATAATAATAATAATAATAATAATAATAATAATAATAATAATAATAATAATAATAATAATAATAATAATATATTCAAAATCAAAATACATATTTTATTTCTATCATGAAAATATTTTCAATTCACTCTTACAATTATGTATATGAGATAATTAATAATATAGAATAATAATAATTAATTAATATATAGATATATTATATATAATATATAGATAGTATAAATATATAACATATTTATATATATATATATGAATATATATATATATATAATATATCTATATATATATTATTATATATGTATGATACATTATATATATACACATTAATATGGGTATATT
>NC_087204.1:34524206-34531706 GCF_015104395.2 Macrobrachium nipponense | reverse complement strand
TCTTTCAGTCTATTTCCATATTCATATATACATATAATATAGGTTTTTTTTTAAATTTTTTTTTGTGGCACCACACCCATACACATCACCACACACAGCACACAACCCCACTCCATATATTTATATCATATATATATATATTATATTATATGATAATAGTTCTTTTTATATATGTTATCTTATATCTAATGGTGTTGTAATATATATATATATATATTATATATATAATATATATAATATATATACTACATATTATATATATATAATATTATTATACTATATATATACTCATCTATATCTATATATATATATATTTATGATTATATATTGTAATCTATTTATATCTCCTTATATATATATATATATATATATATGTATATATTATATTATCTTTATATTATAATATAATATAATATCTATAATTGTTACGGTTAGTCCATAATGTGGATAATTGCCTAATGTGAACATTAGTCCAGAAAAATTGCCTAATCCCTCCATATTAGGCAATTTGGTTTTGCTCAATGTTGACAAAAGGCCGAAAGTTTAACTTGCCTATTGTCAACATTATTGCATGATTTTCAGATTAGGTGAGGGTAGTTTTGCCTAATGTGAATTGAAAATGGACGAACCATGTAACTAGGGAGTGTTGGTTCGAATGTTTGTTAAAAAGAAAATTTTGGGTCTGTCCACTTAATGCCATTTATCCTTTGGTTCCAGGTTTGCTACAACCTGAGGGTCCCCGGATGTCGATCGTGGTCCACAGATCCTGAAAATCTGTTAGTGGTCGTCCTCTAGGACAAGATGGACCCTATAACCACTGCAGGTTGTCGGGAGGGAAATTTTCTTAGACCAAAATTTACAGCATCTGATACTGAGTGCTAATCAAACAGGCCCCTGAATAAAGTCTGAAGAGGTTTCCTGATATCGTGCCTATCGCTTAGAACATCAACAGGCAAGAGCCACTGTTGGGTCCAAAGATTAGATGAAGTGTCATATGTATCCTAACGCAATGTACATCAGGACGATGCAGCTTGCCCTAAGAAAAAAATTTAAAGGCAACTCGCGCTGTCACCCGGGCAGACGGTGCAAAAATTTTTTTGATTGGACTCAACTGAGACCCATGAAGATCTTTATTGAGGTTTTATTTCTCCTTTACTGATATTGCCATTAATTTATGTTTGTATTTACTCAAATAAATTGGAATTCTTTAAACTGTCTCTACATTAACCATGTGGTCATTTCTTTTGTAACCATCCTGTGGGTTGTCTGTTGGATTAATTTCCATTTCTACACTAAACCGCATAATATGGTTTTAGATTAGGCCAGTCGTATTCACGATCGGGCAAAATTGAGCTGCATAGTTTGAATCAACAGGCATGTTTGGCCTAATTTGTAACAAATTGTAACACTTTAGGCAAAACTTCTTGTGCTTAATGTACACTTAGGCAATTTTCTTTCTGCCTAATGTTCACATTAAGGCAATTTTATCCACATTATGGCGTTAACTATGTATATATATATATTATATATATATATATTATAATATATAATATGTATAGTATATGTACTAATATATATATAATATTTATAATAGTATCATATATATATATTATATATATATATATATATACTATAAAAACATGTACATCATACGTACACTACAGACAACATATAATATAATATATATATATATATATAGTATATATATCTATATATTATATAATATATATATATATATATATTATATATATAGATATTATATCATATTATATATATATAATATCGATATATATATATATATATAATATATATTATAATCTATAATACCTATATATATATCCTATCTTATAATTATATATATATATATACATGTCTTCTAAATATCGATATCTCTGATTATCTTTATATTCTATCTCATTTTTATATATATTAAGATATATCTATATACTTTACATATACCTAACTAATACATAATGCCCAACAATCCTCCTTTTTTCCTCCTTTTTTGTTCTCCTTTTTTTCCTTCCTTTCCTTTTTCTTTGTTTTTTTGTTGTTTTTTTGTTTTTTTTTTTCTTTTATTTTTTGTTTTTTTTTTTTTTTATCGGCTCTTTTTGGAAACGTTGGGTGGTCGAAAAATCCTTTTACAGTTTCTCTAACTCCTAAAAATTGTTCAAGTTTACTGTGACATCTGCATCTGGGGATTTGGAGAGTTTCATCGGCGTTGGGTCTTTAAAACCTCTCCATTTCCCTTCCTATTTTTTATAAGATAAAGATATATATATTCTTGAGTTGTTTAGTGGTCGGGTCTGTTATTCTATCGTTCCTATTACAAAGGAATCTCTCCTCAGTTTGTCTGTCAGTGGCGAAAACACTGTAAATACACACTTCACAACCCAGACAGACCACACACTAACATATGATATCTATAATATATATATATTATATATTATATATAATATATATTATCTATATATATATATATATATATATATATATCTATTATTTGATGCATTAGTGTCCTCTAGTAAAAAAGATATTATAATTATATATATATATAAGTATATAACATCTATATTATAAATTTATATAATATAATATTATATATATAATATAAATATATTATCATATATATCCATAGATTATATATTTATATTAGGATATTATATATGAATAACTATCTTATTATTTAATATATATATCTATATGTATTAAATTATATATATGTTTATCATATATAATATTTATTCTTTATGTATATATATATGTATCTCTATATCTATATTTATATCTTTATATTATAATATATCTTTTATATTCTTCTTCATATAATATCTTATATATATATCTATCTATATATAATATATATATATATAATAATAATAAAGCCTATACTTTTCCCTTGGTTTTCCCTGGGTGTGAACATCACTACCAGCCTTCTTGCCAATATCGTTGGATGCAGTTACCAGATTAAAGTATCATGGGGATTACTGTCCTCGCTGTTAGATACTTAAGAATTTTAAATATATTTTAAACACTACATAGGATTAAGACTCAAGGAAAGAAGTCTTGTTTTTTTTTCTCAGTGTATAAAATACTGCATTGAAACTAAAAAATAAGTCAGTTATCAAAAGAATACTTTATTCTGAATGTATAAAATACTGTATTTAAACGAAAATAAACGCTCTTATAAACACACTTATTGCCTCACGTAACTCGGAGCTATGAAATATTCTATTTTCTACAAGACGATACTTGTATTACCTCAAGTATTATCTTGTATAAAATGCGTTTTTAAAGCGCGTTTGAAAATAGTTTCAAATTCGGGAATAAGGGAAACGAAACCACTACAAAATGGTCCATTATATACAGGATATTGTTTGTATTTTCACAAGTAAATAAGACAGATAACTAAAGGATATTGTATTTACTAGAAGAGAAGTAACTTACAATAAATGGAGATCCAAGTTTAGCGTAGTGAAATAAAAATGTTGTCTCCGTTGGGTCTTAAATTCTCTCGCACGCTATTTGCATCAAGAGTAGGACAAACGGAAGAGAGAGAAGCGGAGGAGAAGAGAGAGAAGAGATAGAAGAGAGAGAGAGTGAGAGAGAGAAAGGGGGTGGGTTCAAGATATAGGGCTGTGGTTTTTCAGTGTAAAATTTTGAAGTGTGCAGCATACCAAGGCGTTGAATTCCTTCCTTTCTCTCTCATCTCCTTCTCTCTCTCCTCCTCTTTCCTCTC
Source organism: Macrobrachium nipponense (assembly GCF_015104395.2). Taxonomy (NCBI): domain Eukaryota; kingdom Metazoa; phylum Arthropoda; class Malacostraca; order Decapoda; family Palaemonidae; genus Macrobrachium; species Macrobrachium nipponense. Next base: position 34,527,967 of record NC_087204.1, on the reverse strand, counting down.
TCTTCCTCTCTCTCATCTCTCGCTCGTCTCTCTTTGATCTTTGGTATTGCTACACTAGACTGATAAATTGGAAACTAATTTAAAATATTTTTGCTTTTAACACTGTTTTGCTTAAGTATTTTCATATATATATCAATTCCATATATATAACATTCATATCGTATATTCATAATAATAATATATATATTATATATATATATATCTGCATACAGCCCAGGAGAAGGGTGCAAATGAATGACTTGAACCGAGTTCGCTTTCATGTATTTGTCTAACACCTCATCAGGGTTCCAGGTAACAAGTGCCAAGAAACCAACAAATACTGAGTCACAAAAAGACTTCGTGGCCAAAGAAATGAAATGAGTTAAAAAACAAACAACGCTAACCAACTACCGAACAGTTTCTAATACCTAATAGCCTACTTTTTTGTTTTAAAATACCCCTTCGTTAAAAATCTCATACAACTTTGTACAAACCTAGGCTGATATTCAATAAATTATCACAGTCCTTTGTTTTAATTATACATGATTCCTATTAAATTTCTTTTCAACCAAATCTCTACAAAACATAATTTCCGTTTGGAGTCTGTCCTAGTTAATACCAATGATTCACTATTATTCATATGCACAAATAATGCATTTGACATATTTACCAGTTTTCCTTACATTAATTTATTTGTGCTGTTTTAATCGAACTGCCAATGTCTTTCCACGTTTGTCCCAACGTAAGTTTTTATTTACAATTTTGCAACGGAATCTTATGAAATACAACCTGTTCCATTTCCAGGTGAAGTTTCCTTATCAGCAAGTTTCTAATAGTTTTCTTGGCACTTGTACCTGACCCCACCCTGATGATGGTGTAAGAAATACATTGAAAGCGCTCGGTTCTCAAGTCATTTCGTTTTCACCCTTCTCCTTGGCTGTATGCATATAATGTCATCAACAACGTCTACAGTGAATTTGTTGCAATAGATATATATTATACTATATCTTAATATATAATATAATTATATATATTATCTATAGCATATCTATTAATCTATATAATTTTCAAAAAAACGGCCGGCAAAATTCTATAACTACATAAATGTATTATTTATATCAGTGGTTGGGATTCATATTATGCATCGGAATATAATGTTTTTTCCTGTTCATAATGCTGGTTATTGGCCACATAAAATTCATATATAATTTATGGTATATATATATATATGTCTAGGATATAATATATATATATTTATAATATATTATAATAATATAATATAGTATATTATTATATATATATTAGATATTGTAATAGCGTCAGAAATATTGACCTTCATCAAACTAAATACATTTAAACATATTTTGTTTTCCATAGTCCTCTCTCTTCAAATCCAAAGAAAACTTGCAAATGGTGCATTTTCTTTCTATGTTACTAGTACAAATTTTTCTTTTCCAGCTACAAATTTATAATAACTATTCTATAGACAAACAGATAGACAAACAGACACACAGACTGAACACAGACACACGCAGACAGACAGGAACATACAGACAGACCAAAAGAACAGACTCATGGACAGGAATAGACACAGACAGACACCACAGACGAAAAGACAAGACAGACGAGACAGACATCAGGAACAGATACATAAGACAAGCACAGAATACAAGACAAACATACAGGCAAGGAACATACACAGGCAAACAGACAGATAGAATAGACCCATGGTAATAGACAAAAAAAATTTAAACAATGCCAACAAAAGTCCCCCACAGCAACCCAATAAGATGAACAGACCAGGCAGGAACATACAGACAGGAACAGACACACAGAACAGAAAACAGTCAGACAGACAGACGGGAAACGATACCAGCATACAGACAACACCAACAGACTGTTCAAGGCAAACAAACAACACATACGACTTAACCCTCCCACCTAATAAGGAAGATAATGAGAATTCTGTAAATATACGACAGAAATAAATCCAAATAAAAAGGAAACTATTGTCTGGGAAAAAAGTCCTTCCAAAGAAGGAAGAAAGTAATAAGAGCGTTATTAAGAGATGAAAGGAGGATGTCTCAAGGTCATTAGGATTATCAAAGGATTTTCGTATATCCTACGGCGATTCTCATATGGGATATTAGAGAAAGGAATTATCCTCTAAATAATACAATCTGATTTGTTGACAATTCTCTTAAGTGTTTTCTTAAATCTGTCTTATAAAGACTAATTTTTTTATTCTAATTAGTATTTTATTAAATTATTTTAAAGCCTCTTATTGGATACGTTGATATAGGATATGTTTGATTATTTATTTCATTGAAACGTTATCAAATTTAAGTAAAAAATTATCAATATAAATATTGTATATGAAAATGTGGATTTAATCAAGTGTAAGAAAATTCCTCATTTCTATCTATATCTATCTATCTATCTACCCACATACTTCATATCTTAATATTTTGTATATATATATTTATATATTATCTAATATAATAGTTATAATATATAATATATTATTATCTTATATGTATGTATATATACATATCATACATACCATACATACATCCTAACACACACAGACACACACCATATTAATATATATATTATACATATATGTATAATATATAATATATATATCTATATATATATTAGATATATATATATATATATATATATGTTCGGTCTGGTTAGCGGCCCCCCAACTCTCTCTCCTCTCTTCTCTCTCTCCCTATCATTCTCTCTCTCTCAATTATATATATATATTATATAGTATTTATATAATATAATAATATATATATATCTAAATATATATATATAAAGAGGAATTTGTGTGTGTTTGTGTGTTTTTAATATTGCCTTCTCACTCCCGAGCAGAACATTTCCACCCCAATTCAAATGTTATGGCATTACTCACGTGGCCAAATAAGGTCCAGACAGGCACTGGGGATTGAAAACGCTCCTTCACGGACTCATAATGACGGGTAAATTCCACATCGTCAGGAGGACCGAAGTTGACTGAGTCTATAGACTTATGATTGTTTCAAATAGTTTTGTCGAAACTGGCTACGGAGTGACTGGTTAAGGGTGTCAAGTCTGAACGTGATTTTGTATAGTTAAGTTTCTATGAATTCTTGTAATGTAAACAGATTATGTATGTATGTATTAAGCTACAAATTACCTTTAATATCATATTCGCGCTACCTCGGAATTAATATATTTGCATGTAGGTTAACCGAAGGGGAAATATTTAGTCGATAAGAAATTCCTCGCCTCATGGGCGCGAATATTTTTGATAATATTTCGTACATACATATACATCCATGGGTCTTATCATATCATCAGGATTCATATCTACGCATTTAGTTACAAGTGCCCTTAAATGTCTGATTCGGAATTGATATATTTTCATATATGTTAAACGAAGGTGAAGTTTTTAGTTAATGAAAAATTCGTCGGCTCATGGACGCAAACCGTAGAACCAAGAATTCAGGACGTACAGTGAAGCTCTTTTACCCTTCGGTCAACTTAAATGAAAATATATTAATTCCAAGGTGGAGCGAATTAGTTATTAAAGGACATTTGTAGCTTAATGCGAATACATGAAACACGGTGATGCGATAAGACTCATAATATGGCTACGTGTGAAAAAAAACACTAAAAAGTTATTAAGGTCGAGTTGGGTTGATGCCGACTCTACAGTAACGAATACCTGAGCGCGACAGGGATCTGTAGGTGAGAGGCGGCGTTAACTTATACCTCTTGTGATATCCTTG
>NC_087204.1:34494206-34509206 GCF_015104395.2 Macrobrachium nipponense | reverse complement strand
TGTGGGTATGGGTCTGGTAAGGTTATGATTATAGGTGGTACAGATATAGTATGGGTATGGGTATGGGTGTGGTATAGGAACTGGTATAGGTACGGGTATAGTTATGCTTCAGATATGGGTATGAAATGGGTATGGATTTAGGTATGGGCATGGTATAGATATGAGTATGGGTATAGAATGGTTATGTGTATGGCTATGGGTATGGGTAAAGGAGTGGTATGGTAGGGATATGGGCATGGGTATGGTAGGGATATGAGTATGGGTATGATACAGATATGTGTATGCTTATGGGTATGGACCTTTTGCTAAAATCGTAGCAAATACAAAAGTGACCCAATGGGTCATGGGTTGTCTAGTCTTCATTGAAAATTATCGCAAACGTTGAATTTGCCTGCGAGGTATTGGTTTTCGCGATCGTTGACCCACCCTAAATGAAGGCCCTTAATAGTTCGAGTGTTCTCTCTCTCTCTCTCTCTCTCTCTCTCTCTCTCTCTCTCACACACACACACACACAGCCAGTAGAGGAAAGGAGTGCCATTATAATACGCACAACGCTCACCATACCTGAACAGACAGACACTGGCATTTCTTCAAACAATACAATTTGAAGACAATAGCAAATCCATCCACTCAGAAGCGCGTGACCACATAAAAAAATTATATCTTAGATTAACCAAACCACTGAGCTGATTAACAGCTCTCCTAGGGCTGGCCTAAAGGATTAGATATTTATTTACATGGCTAGGAACCAATTGGTTACTTACCAACGGGACCTGCAGCTTATTGTGGGATCCGAACCACATTATATCGAGAAATGAATTTCTCATCATCAGAAATAAATTCTTCGGGACCCGTATTGGCAACAGCGCGGAGTGAACTCGGGCTACCAGGTTGATAGGCCGGTACACATACCACTCGTCCAATGAGGAACTGAAATATAAACGAAATTCTATTTTTGTGGGAAAAGATTTTTTTTTTCTTTGCCGTGGAGAAAAATACGGTAAACTCATCCGATTGTTTCTGTTGCTGTTGCAGAAACTGATGTTTAAAACAAAAAAACCTGGGGCAGTTCGATGTTGGGTGGTACTCGAATCAGGCGCACTAAGTTTTCACAACATCAGTAGTAGTTCGCCCAAACCAAAGCCTACTCAATTGACGAACTATTTTAATGGCACTCGCTTTCTCCATTGGTTAAGAAAACACTCCTACTCTACTTTTCGCTTTCATCACAATATATCTGGCTGAGGAGTAAAAACACTGCGTCCTGCCCCTTCCTTTGTATCTCCTGACTTCCATATCTGTCTCTTGTGGCTGGGCTTTGCTACCCCTTTTGTGATTTCATCACATTTTTGAGTGCGATATATATATATATATATTAATATATATCTAATATATATATTATATATATATATATATATATCTATATAAAAGGAGCCCATTAAAACACCCAAAATGTAGAGAGAAAAAAGTACTATATTTCAAGAGACTGCTTGTCTCTCTCTTCAGGTATATGAATGAGAAAAGTTTACAGAAAAGGTGGTATTTATACCAAGAGATTCGTCCACAAGTAAAGCCAATTTAGGTCACCGCTGATAATCTTCCTTTAATCTCTTAAGCGTTTTGGTTGAATGAACACTGCGTCGACGATGTCCATGTCCAATTTCCCTTTTGAGATGTTCATTACTGCTCTCTTTTATTAATTGCCGATTCCATCATTTGACTCTTGTACCAGGCAGTTGCTGCTATAAATTACACGTGACATATTCCAGTTTTTATTCTATGGTTATGTTCATTTATATGGTTGAAATAGCCGAGTTCTGTTGTCCATACCTACTGACCGTTTGTTGTTGTATTAATCTCTGGGGAAGTGATTTACCTGTAAATCCGATGTAAGATTGGTCACGTCCTGTATGGGAATCTCATATACCCCAGAGTCTTTTGGGCGATGTCTTTTTGTTACGTTAATCAGGGATTTGGCTAAGGTAATTTGGTAGGTAATGCAAAAGGGTTTGGATTTTCCCTCCAAGGGTGTGAGTTTACTCTCTTAATCGTCTCCAGGTGGGGAATTTTTTATTTATTGTTGGTGTGTCCTCCTGGTCTTGTCTTTAGGGGGTCTGGTAGAAAATTACGTTTGCTTTTTGAATTGCTTTCCTTCAATTATATGGTCAGGATACTTTAAAGATGAAGTTGCTTGCGAATTAGTTCAAATTCTTTTTTCCAGGAAATCTGGGGAACAAATTCCGTAGGCTCTTAAGAATAGGTTGCTAGCTACACTATCTTGATAGTATTTGGTCATGATAGCTAAAGTAGTGATTATGAAAAGTGAGAACGTTGGTTTTCTGTATATGGTAAATTTGTATTCTGTCGTGTCTCTGATTATTAAAAAACATCAAGAAGGATTTTTTTGTTTTCTGTTTCTGTTTCCCCATTCAACTTTAAATTTTGATGCTGGGCACTAATGCGTTTAATTTTGAGAGGAGGATTCATTAAAATTACCCACTTATTATCCCAAAATGTTAGTATGTCAATCCCACGTATCTCATCCACAGCAGTTTTTTGTTTTTGGGTTTGGTTTTATTGCATTTATTACTGTGTTTCAAAGTATTCCATGTACAGATTGGCTAAAATAGGACTTAAAAGGACTACCATACTACACCCGAATTTTTGCTTGTAGATGATTCCCGAATGAAAATAAAACGTTATTAGATGCACATAAATTCACTAACTTTATTATTTTGTCAAGTGCCAAAAGGGAAATGATCTGAAATAGGGGGGATAATTTTTCTTAAAAACTGAAATAACGTCCCTTCTGTACTTTTGTGAATAGGAGGCTACGTCAAGGCTTAAAAGTTTTATGTTGTGAAACTGGTATATGTGCTTCTCTGAATTTGTGACAAAAGTTCTTCCGAATGTTTGATGTGACTGGGGAGGGGGAAAAAGGGCCTAAAAAGGAGGAGAAAGGACCGCCAGCTAACCATGAGAAATTTTGTAATTGAAAGCTCCGGCGCAGGAAACGATGGGTCTGAATGGAAGATTGTCTTTGTGATTTTTGGGAAGACCATAAAAGTAGGGTAATTTAGGATTAATTACTTTAAATTTCTCTAATAGTTCAATACTCTTTTTTGATTTTGGTTTTTTCAGCCGGTGTATGTCTGTTTCAGAACGTTCCCACAGAATTTTTTTTCGGAAAGTAAGATTAATTGGCCAAGACAAAAAGAGTATTGAACTATAGAATAAACTGGAATATGTCACGTGTATTTATAGCAGCAACTGCCGGTACAAGAGTCAATGATGGATCTCGGCCTTAATAAAAGAAGAAGCAGGTAATGAACATCTCAAAAGGGAATTGGACATCGGACATCGTCCGACGCAGTGTTCATTCAACCACGCTTAAGAAGGATTAAAGGAAGGAATTATCAGCGGGGTGGACCTAAATTGGCTTACTTGTGGGGACGAATCTCTTGGTATAAATACCAACCTTTTCTGTAAACTTTTCTCATTCATATACCTGAAGAGAGAGACAGCAGTCTCTGAAATATAGTACTTTTCTCTCTTACATTTTTGGTGTTTTTTTATGGGCTCCTTTTATTAGATGGAATTCTGTTGTTACAGAACATTTTTACCAGTCATATATATATATATATATATATATATATATAATATATATATATATATACATATTCTTTCTCCCTAGTTCAGAATTATTAAGGATATTATAGTGTCATAAATATATCTTAATAATTTTTAGGTAATTTTTTTTTTATTTCTCTCTCTCTCTCTCTCTCCTCTCTCTCTCTCTCTCTCTCTCTCCTCTCTCTCTCTCTTTATATCTACATATATATCATATATATATAGATATATATATATATATATAATATGTATATATATATATATGTATATATATATATATATATATATATATACTATTATATACTACGTATATATACGTATACCACAGGAGAATGATAGGTAGAAATGGATTTCTGCCTGCCATTTTCCTGCGGTATTCGCTTATTTAATGAAGTCACGTGCATCTTCTGTGATTTTCTTAAGCATATTATTTACGTATATATAAATTGACATGAATAAATATCTACCATTTTTAAGTTTTTAATATTTTTCAAAGTAAGAATATTAAGCCATCTTGCAGTTTATCAACACTTTGAAAATTTTATAAAAATATATAACAGCAGCCTTTGATTAAAAGCAAAAACAAACTCAAGCAACACCAGCAGTTGCCTAAGAAGCAAAAAACAAACAAAAAAACACACACGCATACAAAGAGTCGTAAATAAAACATCAAACACCCCAAAATAGATAAGATAAGGAATTGTTTTTGGCCCAAGGAGAAAGACGGGAGGCGCAATCTCGCCCAGACCCGATTAAATGATATTGAATGATAGCTTTTGTCACCAGTAATGCGGTGGAATTATAGGGAATCGTGGGGATTACATAGGGTAATCCAGGGGTTTACGTCTGGTAATCCCCAGTGCGTGCCACAAACAACAATTTCATCGAATCATTTTTTTTTTTTTTTTTTTTTTTTTTTTGGTGACCGAGATGGAGAAGGTAAATTCTCCTCTTATCTTGGCGGTCTTGGGTTAAAAGAATTCTGAAATCCATCAGTCTCTCTCTCTCTCTCTCTCTCTCTACGAAAACCACTTTTCTTCTTAAAGAAGCAATAAACACTCTCTCACATTCTCTTTTTATTCACCCCTCTTCTTGCGAAAATCACGTTCTTTTTACAGAGAAATCTCTCTCTCTCTCTCTCTCTCTCTCTCTCTCAGCTCTCTCTCGGCTCTCTCTCTCTCTTACTCTGTAGGCTTGAGACATGGGAATTTGAGTTCATCTCGCATAATAATAATAAATAATAATAATAATAATAATATAATAATAATAATAATAATAATATAATAATAATAATAGATATCATTTAGTGCTATGAAAGATGGGTAAATAAATGTTTTTTTATATCTAATGAAAGAATTTTTGATAGTAAAAATAAATAGTAATAACAATAATAATAATAATGATAGTAGCTTGTTTTTAGTGCCTATGAAAGAATGAGTGATTTATCACATTTTGTCTTGTAAAGAATTTTTGAGGATATAATATAATACTAATAATAATAATAATAATAATAATAAAATAATAATATAAAAAATAAAACTAAGCTAAAGAGGGAACTGAAGGAATGATAACAGCGGCACAAGATCGGCCCTAAGAACCAGATATGTTCAAAGACGATAGACGGAAATAATATCTCTCCCATATGTAGGAAGTGCAATACGAAAAAATGGAAACCATAAACCACATAGCAAGCGAATGCCCGCCAACTTGCACGAACCAGTACAAAGAGAGGCATGATTCAGTGGCAAAAGCCCTCCACTGGAACCTGTGCAGAAACAAATCAGCTACCTTGCAGTAATAAGTGGTACGAGCACCAACCTGAGGGAGTGATAGAAACGATCAGGCAAATATCCTCTGGGACTATGGTATCAGAACGGATAGGGTGATAACGTGCAAACAGACCAGACGTGACGTTGATCGACAAAGTCAAGAAAGAAAGTATCACCTGATGTCGCAATACCATGGGACCCAGAGTTGAAGAAAAGAAAGAGAGGGAAAAATTGGATAAAGTATCAAGATCTGAAAATAGAAAATAAGAAAGGATATGGGATATGCCCAGTGGAAATCGTACCCTAATCATAGGAGCACTAGGCACGATCCCAAGATCCCGAAAAGGGAAATCTAGAAAACTAGAGGCTGAAGTAGCTCCAGGACTCATGCAGAAGAGTGTGATCCTAGAAAACGGCACACATGTAGGAAGTGATGGACTCCAAGGAGGCAGGATGCAACCCGGAACCCCACACTATAAAAAAAAAATATCACCCAGTCCGATTGGAGGACTGTGATAGAGCAAGAAAAAAAAAATAAATAATAATAATAATACTGTTAAATGAAATAGCAGAATTAAGCGAATTGATTTTACAAATTAATTTCTCTAATTTTCTTTTTATCTGCTTCTCTGGCTCAGATGTTTCTTGGTAACTGGCCAATATTCATATTGTGAAATTCAAAAAAAAGCTGAAGGGGATGTTTTATTTAAACACAAGATTCCGGTGTCATTTTTTGTTTTTATCTGGTATACTGGTATTAACAGTATACTGGTAAACAGGGATCTCAGGTCCAGGTCAAGCAGGGGTCGATGTCAGTTGTGGTATTATCTCGTGGGAGTAATTCAAATCCGGGCCGGGGTCGTCTCTGGTATACAGATGATGTTGATGCTGGTATAGCTGGCGTCGTTTCGACCCCCTCGTAGGTCATCTTCTTGACGACTCAGTAGTGGGACAAAAGCACGAGTGTCTGCGTGGTGGTTTCTAAAGTGGTTCAGACCTAGAGTTGAATTCTCACTGGTTGAGCCGGTCGCAGTGCGAGATCCCCGACTTCGCCAGTGACCGGCTCATCCAATGAGAATTCAGCTCTAGGTCCGAGCCACTATGAAATACACCACACAGATACTTGCTGTAGTCCCACTACTGATTCGTCAAGATGACCTACGAGGGGGTCGAAACGTCCCGATAACATCAGCTATACCAGCACCAGCTGTATGCCAGAGACGACCCAAGCCCGGATTTGACCTATTCTCACGAAATAACCAGCAATGATGACCACCCCTTCTTGACCTGGACATGAGATCCCTGTTCACCAGTATACTATTAATACCAGTATACCAGAAAATCACACCAGAATCCTGTTTTTGAATAAAACATTCCCTTTAGCATGTTTTAGAATTTCCCAATATGAATATTGGCCAGTTACTAAGAAACATCTGTGAGTCAGTTAACAGAATTTGTCTGAAAGAGCGTCTTCTACCATAATAATAATAGTAGTAACTTATTCTTTAGTTATGAATGAATGGGTGATTTTATCATATTTTTGCCCCATTAAAGAAATTTGTATTAATAATAATAATAATAATAATAATAATAGTAATAATAATAATAATAATAATAGTAATAATAATAATAATAATAATAATAATAATAATTCGTCAAGATGACCTACGAGGGGGGTCGAAACGTCACGATAACATCAGCTGGATGCCGGGTACCAACTCAAGAAAAGAAGCAACTGAATCAACCATCAGATGTTCATGGACGACATCAAGCTGTATGGTAAGAGCATCAAGGAAATAGATACCCTAATCCAGACTGTAAGATTGTATTCTGGGGACATCAGGATGGAGTTTGGAATAGAAAAAATGCGCCTTAGTCAACATACAAAAAGGCAAAGTACGAGAACTGAAGGGATAAAAGCTACCAGATGGGAGCAACATCAAACACATAGATGAGACTGGATCAAATACCTGGGAATAATGGAAGGAGATATAAAACACCAAGAGATGAAGGACACGATCAGGAAAGAATATATGCAGAGACTCAAGGCGATACTCAAGTCAAAAGTCAACGCCGGAAATATGATAAAAGCCATAAACACATAGGCAGTGCCAGTAATCAGATACAGCGCAGGAATAGTGGAATGGACGAAGGCCGAACTCTGCAGCATAGATCAGAAAACCCAAGAGCAAATACGGACAGACTATACATTATACGAAAGGAAGGAGGGAGAGGACTACTAAGTATAGAGGACTGCGTCAACATCGAGAACAGAGCACTGGGGCAATATCTGAAATCCAGTGAAGACGAGTGGCTAAAGAGTGCATGGGAAAAAGGACTAATAAAAGTAGACGAGACCCAGAAATATACAGAGACAGAGAAAGACAGACAGAACAGAGACTGCACAACAAACCAATGCACGACAATACATGAGACAGACTAAAGAACTAGCCAGCGATGACACATGAACAATGGCTACAGATGGGAGAGCTAAAGAAGGAAACTGAAGGAATGATAACAGCGGCACAAGATCAGGCCTTAAGAACCATATGTTCAAAGAACGATAGACGGAAATATATCTCATATGGAGGAAGTGCAATACGAAAAATGAAACCATAAACCACATAGCAAGCGAATGCCCGGCACTTGCACAGAACCAGTACAAAAGAGGCTGATTCAGTGGCAAAAGCCCTCCACTGGAGCCTGTGCAAGAAAATCAGCTACCTTGCAGTAATAAGTGTATGAGCACCACCTGAAGGGAGTGATAGAAAACGATCAGGCAAAGATCCTCTGGGACTATGGTATCAGAAACGGATAGGGTGATACTTGCAAATAGACCAGACGTGACGTTGATTTGACAAAGTCAGAAGAAAGTATCACTCATTGATGTCGCAATACCATGGGACACTGGAGTTGAAGAGAAAGAGAGGGAAAAAATGGATAAGTATCAAGATCTGAAAATAGAAATAAGAAGGATATGGGATATGCCAGTGGAAATTGAACTCATAATCATAGGAGCACTAGGCACGATCTCAAGATCCCTGAAAAGGAATCTAGAAAAACTAGAGGCTGAAGTAGCTCCAGACTCATGCAGAAGAGTGTGATCCTAGAAAACGGCGCTCGCTCATAGTAAGAAAAGTGATGGACTCCTAAGGAGGCAGGATGCAACCCGGAACCACACACCTATAAATACCACCCAGTCGAATTGGAGGACTGTGATAGAGCAAAAAAAAAAAAAAAAAAAAAAAAAAAAAAAAAAAATAATAATAATAATTATAACAATAACTAATAACTTTTTAGTGGTATGTCGGAATACCCAATCTTGTATTTTTTCAAACTAGAATGGATAATTTTAAAAAAATTTTATATTAAAGAATATTTTCTATTAACGATTAACTGATGTACAAATGACCTTTCATTACCACTATTCTTCCCCGATTCAATCGTCTATCTTGACTCCTTCCTCCCCATCTTCTCACCCTCTCCCCCTCCCCCTCTCTCTCACCCTCACATCCCTCCACCCTACCCATTTCCTTTCCAAAAGTGATCAACTTCTTATATCTTTCTCAATCTGATTTAAATAATGTCCATTTTTATCTCGCCTCATTCCGCCTATCTCCCCCGTTCTTTCCGCTTCGTCCCTCGGGTGTTTCGTAATTTCCAACAGCCCCACTCCCCCCCCCCCTCTCTCTCTCTCTCGCTCTTTCTCTCTCTCTCGTCGTGTCACTGTCTGTCTGTCTATCTGTTTTCCTCTCTAGGAAAAGCACGCTTTTTAAAGAAGACATTTTCTCTTTCTCTCTCTCTCGTCGTATGTCTGTCTGTGTGTCTGTCTGTCTGTCTCTCTAGGAGGAGCACTCTTTTTAAAGAGGACATTCTCTCTCTCTCTCTCTCTCTCTCTCTCTCTCGCTCTCTCTCTCTCTCTCTTCCTCTATAATAAACAGCATTTTTTAACTGTAGAAAGACTCTCTCTCTCTCTCTCTTTCTCTCTCTCCCTCCCCACCTCTCTCTCTCTCTCTCTCTCTCTCAAAACTGAAATGACAGAAAAAAATAAGAAAAACAAGAACAAGATAAAAGTGTGGATGCAGAGATACTCATTGATACTACATATGAGGCAAGTAAAGCAGCATACCTATCGAAGAAATAAATTACGATATGACAACACAAAAGAAAATCCCGAAGAGGCTCTACCCAGATCTACACAATGACGGGAAAGAGGAAAATGATAAAACACGACAGTCTGCAAACCTTTTGAAAAGAGGGAATTGCAGATTTGGAGAAAGATGTTACTACAAACATCCTAAGGTATGTCACAACTATGAAATATATATGAGATCGTGCATCCGGGAAAATATGCAAAAAGACCACCCTAAAGAAAAATGAAAAGGATGTAAGTTCGACAAAAAAATGTAAATATATGCACCCAGTAGCCATGAATCATAATCAAATAAATAACCAAATCAAGTAATAAAATCCAAAATAAGAAAGAAACAAATAAAGAGAGAAATAAAGAATATCAGGTAAAAGAAAAAAAGCAAGCCACCAACGAGATTATGCAGAGGTGTCAGCAAAAATTTCAAAGCATCAGCTCCAAAATTCTACTCAAGAGATAATAACTGTATTTATTATGCAAGAGGATCTTGGAGAAACGAGAAAATTGCAGATTCAGACACAAAATGAATAATTATGATGAAGGAAGATCAATATTATGGAAAAGTTGGATTTTTTAATGTCAGAATTTCTGGAAATGAAAAAAAGAACACATACCAGAACAGGAAAGAGACATGGGAAAAATCCTTATACTACCAATATTAAATGTGAAGAAAACACGCAAACCATCATAGTGATGAATGCGCAGGGTTTAGTTACGAGTAACTCAAAAAGAAAAATGGAGTACTTCGAAGAACTAACCCAAATTGAAAAGAAAATAGATATAATGAATATAAGTGAAACCTGGTATTCCCAAGAGACTGGGAATGATGATCAAATAAAAGTTCCAAACTTATAGATCAGATAGAAAAAAATAAGAATCAAGGGGGAACCGCAATATATGGGAAAGACAAAAAACAAGGAAAAAGTATATGGAGAAATATAGTAACTCAGAATGTGAACTAATAGCGGTAGAATTTGAACCTGAAAAATTAATGAACATAGTAATATATAGACCTCCTAATACTAAAGGAGTTTTGACTTAATAATAGAAAAAATTGGATGATATATGTAGAAATCACAAGGACTGGACTATTCTCCTATCTGGAGACTTCAACTTTCCTTTCGTAGAATGGAAAGAACGAATAGGAGATTGTGGTTGTACTTATACATATAAAAAAAAAAGAGAGTAATAGTAGTGCAGAAGATAAGAGGCAATTCGAAAAGCTATTAGATATGCTACTAGAATACAACAATTCAACAAATAAATCACCTGCCAACAAGAAAGGAAAATACTTTAGACCTAGTATGAACGAGATGAATTATGTTAAAGAAATAATAGTTTTATAATGCGAGTATTTCAGACATAATGTCATAGAATTAACAGTTCATCCGTCATAATGTCATAGATTAAAGCAAGTGAAAACAGAGATAAGCAAGAAATGAAAAAGTGGGAAGGATATGGAAAAATACAACTTCTACAGTAAAAATATAAAATGGTCAGAATGAATGAAGAATTAAACAAAGGATTGGGATAACATTTTCGTAAGTGATGACATAAGGGGTAAATACGGAGATATTATATAAAATATTAGAGAAAATAGTGGATAAATATATACCGAAGAAGAAAAGTAAACATCAGTCATGCATACCAAGAGACAGAAGGATCTTGTTTCCAGAAAATCAGAAAGTGGAAAAAAGTTCTTGCAAAGAAAAAGAAAAAAATGCATGGAAAGTTATAGAACTAAAAAGTAAGATAGAAAATGCAGAACAAAAGATTATACAATCAAAAGAAAAATGAAAAACGGGACTTGGAAGAAAAAAACCCTAATAATATCAAGCAAAACCCAAACTATTATCTCATACGCAAAAAAGATGAATAAAAGAAGAATAGAAATAGGCCCTCTAAGAATTGAAGGGAGATTAACGAATGAAAAAAAGGAAATTTGCAACATCTGGCAGAACGATATAAGCAGAGAATTCACCCCTAGAATAGATAATGAAGATAATGATATAGAAGCATAAGGGACGAAAATAGTGAATATTTAGCTGCATAGAAATTAATGAAGCTGATATTGTGCAGGCAATTAATGAAATTAAAAATGGAGCTTGCTGCAGGGCCTGATGGAGTTCCTGTTATTTTGTTAAAGAAAGTAGTTCATTCTATCGCAAAGCCACTTGCAATATTATTAAGACAAAGTGTAGATACAGGCAAGATTTATGATGAAGCACAAATTAGCATATATCACCCCTACTTTTCAAAAGTGGATCAAGACTAGAGGCAAGTAATTATAGGCCTGTGAGTCTAACATCACATATTATGAAAGTGTATGAAAGGGTAATGAAGAAAAAATATTATGAAACATTTATAAAAAAATAATTTGTTTAATATAGGACAAACATGGTTTCGTACCCGGAAAAAGTACACAAACCCAACTGTTAGTCCACCGTGAGAAACATATTCAAAAATATGAAAAGCGGAAATGAAAACAAACAGATGTGGTTTATCTAGACTTTGCAAAAGCTTTTGACAAGGTAGACCATAATATATTACCGAAGAAAATTAGAAAACACAATATCGTGGATAAAGTAGGAAGATGGTTAAAAGAATTTTTACACAACAGAAAACAGATAGTTATTGCAAATGATGAGAAATCGGATGAGCCAAGGTAATATCCTGTGTGCCACAAGGTACGGTGTTAGCTGCCATACTGTTTGTTATTTATGATTTGAAGACATAGACAGTAATGTTAAGGATTCGGTAGTGAGTAGTTTCGCTGATGACACAAGAATAAGTAGAGAAATTACTTGTGATGAAGATAGGAACGCTCTACAAAGAGACCTTAACAAGTATATTGATTGCAGAGGTAAATAGGGTGGTATTTAACTCGATAAATTTTCTGAATAAATCAATAAATTATGGAGACAGAAGGAAAGCTATATGCATATAAGGGACCTAATAATGAGACAATCACAAATAAGGAAGCAGTTAAAGACCTTTGGTGATGATGTAATAGGAACATGTTATGCAATGATCAAATAGCAATTCTTTTGGCAAAATGTAAAGCAAAAATGGGTAATGTTGTTATGGCACTTCAAAACAAGAAAAGCTGAACACCATGATTATGCTTTTATAAAACATATGTTCGTAGTCCACTTGAATATTGCAATATGATATGGTACCCACACTATCAAAAGGATATTGCACAAATAGAGAGTGTACAAAGGTCCTTTACAGCTAGAATAGAAGAAGTTAAAGACCTTGACTACTGGGAAAGACTACATTCCTTAAAATTATATAGCCTAGAAAGGAGAAGAGAACGCTACATGATAATTCAGGCATGGAAACAGATAGAAGGAATAGCAGAAAACATCATGGAACTAAAAATATCAGAAAGAGCAAGCAGAGGTAGATTAATAGTGCCCAAAACTATACCAGGAAAAATAAGGAAAGTACACAGGACATTAATCCACTACGCACCAGCATCGATAATGCAGCGTCTATTCAATGCGTTGCCAGCTCATCTGAGGAATATATCAGGAGTGAGCGTAGATGTGTTTAAAAGAATAAGCTCGACAAATATCTAAACTGCATCCCAGACCACCCTAAGATTGGAAGATGCAAAATATACCGGAAGATGTACTAGCAAGCTCTCTGGTAGACATTAGAGGTGCCTCACACTGAGGGACCTGGGGCAACCCGAACGAACTGTAAGGTCTGTAAGGTAAGGTAAGGTCTCTCTCTCTCTCTCTCTCTCTCTCTCTCTCTCTCTCTCTCTCCAAGAAAACCAGGAGTTTACTGACTGTTCCTATTTATGTAAGGAAATGTTTTTGTATTTGCGGACTTACATAAGGCACCATCTCTCTCTCTCTCTCTCTCTCTCTCTCTCTCTCTCTCTCTCTCTCTTTCACTTTCTCTCTCTCTCTCTCTGTCTCTCTCTCTCTCTCTCTCTCTCTCCTCTCTGTGACAGCATCTCTTACTAGAAGAAAACCAGACTCTTTTTATAAAAGAGTCTACTGACTGTTCCTATTTATGTAAGAAAATATTTTTTTGTATTTGTGGACTTATATAAGGCACCATCTGTCTGTCTCTCTCTCTCTCTCTCTCTCTCTCTCTCTCTCTCTCTCTCTCTCTCTCCAGAATGAAAACTGCTAGCAGACACTTTCTTTTTCATGACTATGGACGTTTGCTCATATCCGTCGCTGTCGTTTTTCAACAAAACATTCATTTCCGCAGAGAAATTACACGAATACTTTTTTCAACTTCATATTTCACACCATTTTCTCTGTGTTCAAACAACTATTTTAATGCTCGCTTGAGATGCATCTTTGAAAACTTCTATTCTACCATTTATCATCAACCACCGAGGTCCTATGTCACCAGTATCACTCCCCTCTTGAGGTGCATCCACACTAAAGTAGAATATGTCGTGAACACGTGCCGGGAATCTATTGCTCTAGTATCACAAACATGTTGAGTTCCAGTCTTAGCTCAGCGCTTCATATGGTTGACCAGCATTTGCCAAAGGTTTGTTCTCCACTCTCATCATTGACTTGTTTTCACCACGTTGGTCCTATGGATGTATTAGATTTACAACCTGTTGGTGATGTATTTTGATGCATTTTCAACTTGTCAGTAATCTGTATAAGGCAAGCTTCAACCTGTTCGTAATATGTATGCAGTAAGTCTTCCAACCTTTAGGTGATATATATGAAATAAGTCTTCAACCTGTTAGCGATATGTCTGTAATAAGTTTTCAACTTGTAAGTGATATGTATGGAATAAGTCTTCAACCTGTTAGCAATATTTATGCAATAAGTCTTCAATCTGTTGGTGATTTGTTTGCAAAACGTTTTCAACCTGTTGGTGATGTGTGTACTTTTAGTTCTCACACTCTTGGTGGTATGTATGTAATAAGTTTTCAACCTGTTAGTGATATGCTTGCAATAAGTTTTGAACCTGTTGGTGATATGTATGCAACAAGTTTTCAACCTGTTGTGATATGTGTACTTTATGTTCTCAAACCTGTTATGGTGATATGTGATGCATCTCAAAAATGTGGGGTGATAATGTTTTTAATGCCAATAAGTTTCAACCTGTAGGTGATATGTATGCACCAAGTTTTCAGCCTCTTGGTGATGTATGTGTAATAAAAATTTTACCTGTTAGTAACACATATGCAATAAGTTTTCAACCTGTTGGTGATATGTATTCAATAAGTCTTCAACATGTTGGTGATATGTATGCTGTAAGTTTTCAGACTATTGGTGATATGTATGTGATAAGTTTTCAACCTGATAGTCAAATGTATCCAATAAATTTAAACTGGTTGGTGAATTGTATGCAATAAGTTTTCCACCGGTCAATGATATCAATGGGAAAATTTTCCAACATGGTGATATGTATGTGATTAGTTTTTAACCTTCTGGTGGTATGTATACGATAAGATTTTTG
>NC_087204.1:34469206-34479206 GCF_015104395.2 Macrobrachium nipponense | reverse complement strand
CATGAATTTTAATTCATCTCTATGAATTCTTCAGCCATTGAAAGTCATTTTCTCTCATATATATATATATATATATATATATATATATATATATATTATATATATATATATATATAATTATATATATGGAAATGCCTTTATATTTTATATTCACATGCATTAACATCTCAGGCTGCCACAATATATCGACCACTAAGACCACCAAGAATTTAATTCATGTCTATGAATTCTTCAGCCATGAAAGTCATTTTCTCTCAAATGTTCCACAGTTCCTACGGTTCCCTGGGGACCCATTTGTTCTTTTTACAGCCTCGTTAAAAAAAAGGAAGAGGAGGCCTATGACTGAGGAATTTGTCAAAAACATTTCTCGAGACGAAGTTGAAAGGTCCTCTTTTTTTTTTTTTTCCCAACACTCTTAAGAAGAGGCGAGAGTCTTTGACACTCTTCAAGAAGTCTTTCTTGTTTCTGGGAGATACGTAAGAGATGTTACTCAAGGGGGCAGAGTTTAGTTTTTCTTAAGGATTATTCATACAGTCATTTTATTACACAAGGAGTTTAACCAAGGTAGAATTTTTTCAAGGATTAGTGATTTCTTGATGTCATTTTATTTTACCAAAGAATATAAAGTCTAATTTTTTAGGGATACCGATATTATCTAACTACATAAAGAGTTTCACTCAAGGAGGTATAATTTCATTTTGTTTAAAGAATTAGTGATATATAATTAACACACGCACCCACAAAACGTACCAACCACATTTCCTGAAAACCACTGAACAACAGCAAAAAAAAAACAAAAAAAAAACATTATATTTAGATTCATAAAGAAACCCACATGCATAAAATAAGTACGTATTGTTTATCATGAAATGAAACTAATACACACATGCACACACACACAAACAGTGAAAACCCTATTTTCCCACAATAATTAAAACAGTACATATCAACCATCTTGAACAGAAACAATTACACACGAACACAAAATGTACCAGGTATATTTTCCGAAAAAAAAAAAAACAATTTGAATTTATAAAAAAAAAAACTCCCCATGCATAAGGAAAGGATATCAGCTCTCATGAACTGAAACAATTTATGCAAACCAATAAATATCAAATGGAAAAAATTCCCCAAACCAATTACAGGATCATTATATTATTCATTGAAGTCATTATATATAATATGATATTATATTCTTCTCTTCTCTTCAGTATAATGAAAGCAATTATATTAGGGCTGCATTGCAGTTTTTATAATGGGGGATATAGAGATTGTGGCAAAGGTGGCAAAGTTAAAGCAGTCTGATAATAAAGGGACTGATGTATAGGTGACAAAGGGTGAACAATATTAAATTGCAGATTACTGTTTTAAGGGACAGATATAGGAAAAGTGGCAAAGTTAAATAGTATAGGTTGAACTACCTTCTTTTGGAGATTACTGATACGGCAAAGATGTCAAAGTTAAATGACATAGGATGATTTACCTTACTTTGGAGATAGGTGAAAAAGGGACTGATATGGCATAGGTAATAAAGTTAATTGGTAAAGGATGAATTACATTATACTGGAGATTACTGATAGAGGGACTGATATGGCAAAGGTGACAAAGGCAAATGGTATGGGAAGAATGACATTATTCTATAGAAAATTGATGAAAGGTTTGATAAGGAGTAAGTGACAAAGTTAAACGGGATACGATAAATGATCATAGTTTGGAAATTATTGATAAAAGTATCGATATTACAACGCTGACAAAGTTAAACGGCACAGGATGAATGAGTTTATTTTTAACATTACTGGTAAAGGGATTGATACAGTATAGGTGACAAAACTACATAACAAAAGATGTATCACCTTATCTTAGGGAGTACTGATAAAAGAACTGATATGACAAAGGTGGCAAAGAAAAATGGTATGGGATGAATTACCTTATATTGGAGAATGATGATAAAGGTACTGATATGACAAAGATAACACAGTTAAATGGTATAGGATGAATTACCTAATTTTGGAGATTACAGATTAAGGGGTGATATGGTATAGATGACAAAGTTTAATAGCATAGGATGAATTACCTTATTTTTGTTTAAATAATATTGCGAATACAAATAAAAGTAGACTATAGGCCTAACTATAAAACAATAAAGAAATATTAGAAACAATAAAAGTGTAAAGAAACAATAAGCCTAATTAAAAAAACTATAATTTTCATTGAAGGGGAAACACACACAAGCCAGAAATTGAATATGAAAATTTAAAAAAAAGCTATATTCCTAAATGAATAAAGAAAATAGTAGGATAAATAAAAATACAAATCAACTATAGGTCCACTTTAAAAAAAACAATCACAATAATAGCCACTGGAGGGGAATACACATACAAGCCAAACGCTGACAATTGTTTATACCCTTCACTTAATTCATATTATACCGGCAATGTTCCATTTTTCAGGGGAAACCCGGTCTGGCCAAGTCGATAAATATTCCAGTCCTTAAAATTCTGGAATTACAGTTCTCATGATTTAAACTGGAATCATTTTGGGAATTACGAGAATCTAAATTTTATTCTTACTGAATAATCAACTTTTTTTTTTTAGCTCTGCGTCAGGGCTTAGCTGTTTTAATTTACTTTCATTTAATTAATGTATTTTTAAACACAAATTCAGGTACGTGGGGAATGTTTAGAGAGAGAGAGAGAGAGAGAGAGAGAGAGAGACCATTGGCCTATTTGTTACTTCCAGGTTTTGAGAGAGAGAGATCAACTTAACACACCTGATACCATCTGGTTTAGAGAGAGAGAGAGAGAGAGAGAGAGAGAGAGAGAGAGAGAGAGAGAGAGAGAGAATCATTATTTAAACATGCACGGAACCCGTATGATGGGGAGGGGGTTATGGAGTTAACCTTTCCTTCCCCCCCACACACCTCCCTTCCTCATTATCATTGAAGGCCCACTAATTAAAGAAGGTGATACCTGACTTTATTAAAAAAAATATTATGGATTGTCTGCTAATCCAAGAAATCGATTCCGGACGTCATAAAAAATATCATAGATAGTCCGTTAATCAAAGAAGTCGCGTCCACTAATCACAGTAGTCGATACCGGACTTCATCAAAAATATTATGGAAAGTCCGCTAAAAAGAAAAGAAAAGAAAGAAAAAAAAAGAAATCGAGTCTGCTAATCAAAGAAGTAGATTGAGGACGACATCAAACAGCTGATATCATTCAGGCACTCGACCTTTTCACGGTCGTTTGTCGTTATCACGAACTACTTAAACTTATCTACTGACCTTCTCTCCGTCAGCGTCGAATTCGAACTAGTCATTATTTCGAGGTAGCCAGCCATAAAGTTGCTTTCCCTTTTAGTGCGCTAATTAGGTTGTGACTGAGAGGAAGAATATAACGTCCTGCGCAGACACGGAATTCATCTGGATGATGTGTACGTCTTTATAGCGATAGAATATCGTACCATAATTTCGATGTGTAATCATTTTCATGCAAAATCTTTTGTGTATCGTTGCCAGAAACAAGATTATGACTAACTTAAACCTTGAATAAAATAAAAACTACCATGGCTAGAGGGCTGCAATTTGTTATGTCTGATGATTAAATGGTAGATAATCAAAATACCAATTTGCGTCTATCTAACCTTAGTAGTTTTGAAGATCTGAGGGCGGACAGAAAAAGTGCAGACGGACAGACAAAGAACCATCTCATTAGTTTTCTTTTACAGAAAACTAAATATTGACAGAATCACAACTTTAACTGGACAAGAACTTTACATAAAGTCTATTCCTTATTGAATAAACTACATTTTATATATATATATATATATATATATATATATATATATATATATATATATATATATATATATGATGATCACATCACCGTGATTCATATATACGCATTAAGCTACAAATGTCCTTTAATATCTAAGGTAACTGTGGGATTAAAGGTGCTTCACTGTACTTCCTGATTTCTTGGTTCCTAGGTTCGCCACCGGGAGCCGATGAATGAAAATATACTAATTCTAAGGTAGAGCGAATTAAATATTAAAGGACATTGTAGCTTAATGCACACACACACACACACAGATATATATATATATATATTATATATATATCATATATATATATATATATATATATATATATATATATATATATATATATATATATATATATATATATATATATATATATATATATATATATATATATATATATATATATATATATATATATATATATATATATATATATATATATATATATATATATATATATATATGTATATATATATATATATATAGTATATATATATATATATATATATATCTATATATATCAGTGAAAATGTATGATCTGTCATATACAGAGAAACGATTCGACAGCAGGCCTGAAGAAATATTATGACTGAGTTTTCTGACAAGCTGTCATAAACAGAAACAAATAACAATTCAAATTTCATTTGGATGTTATCCGAGAGGTAAATATGTTTTAAATATGAAGTCCTTTTGGTGTTATAGCAGGGACTGTCGTTTTTCTAAAATTAAAATTTTTTCATTGTGTGTGAGCGTTAGATGTTAATTGTAAATATGAAATGTATTTGAGGAACTGCTTGACCAAGAGTTAAATTAATGAGACACACAAGCATATGTATCTATCTCTCTATATGCACACACTCATATACACTAATGAATATAAGTTTACATACACACACACACACACACACACACACACACACACACACACACACACATATATATATATATATATATATATATATATATATATATATATATATATATATATATATATATATATATAATCGACAGTTTATTCAACCGACGGCGTTTCGCAATATCTCATTGCATCTTCAAGGCTGCAATTTGCATACATACTCAAACAGACATACGTCCATATACATCCACAACCATAAAAACTCAGTGCCCAAGAAACTAAATTACACAGACAAAAAACTGAATTGACAAACCAACTAACAATGCAATGCAGTGCAGCTACGTATTTGCTGCCGGATTTCGACATTCATTACGAAAAATTCATTTCATTATCCCACGGAACGGCAAAAATCCGCTTTTGAGGTTTGATCGCATCGCCATGTAATTCTTTCAGGGTTGATTTTTATTGACTTACGGCTCACCTGTTGTGAAATTGCTTCCCCACACTCACCCCGCCCCCCCCCACCCCTCCACCACCGCCACCTCTCTCTATCTCTCTCTCTCTCTCTCTCTCTCTCTCTCTCTCCACTGAATATAAATAGGATGAGGACTGTCTGTATCGTGCTTTGTGGAGAATATATAATATGAAGTGATGCGTGTTTTGGCTTTGTTTCAATGCGGACTGGAAATCTATTTACAGATTCATGCATAGTTATACATGTGTGAATGTCTATCAGTATGTTTGCATATATGTGTGTGCATATATATATATATATATATATATATATATATTATATATATATATATATGTATATATATATATATATATATATATATATATATATATATATATATATATATATATATATATATGTATATGTATATATATATATATATATATATATATATATATATATATATATATATATATATATATATATATATATATATATATATATATATATATATATATATATATATATATATATATATATATAAACCCGGACATCGTTATCATGCTAAAATCGTAACAGATACACGCCCATAACAATACCATACAATGCAATAATCCTAACTACATCCTCTACATCTGCAACATCCCAATTTACCAATCTTCCTTTCAGCAATCAGCTCTGATGGTCTAACCACACAAAAGCCAAAGTCTGCGGGACCGTAATAGATCTCTGCATGCAACGACCGCCACAACTCTCCCATTCCCACAAATTTGGAATAGCTGGGAACAGGAATGCCTCGGATACAATTCCTTTCCTTTCTTTCATGACTTCGTGACTTCGGGTAATTGAGCATTGCATATCTCCTTTGGGAGATTTCTGTCCTTGTAGATGTCACGTCAGGTCATGTTAGTCTTGAAGGAAGACATCTTGCTTTGTTGACCTTTCCTCCTGGACATGTTATAAAGCTCTTTATGTCCAGCAATGATATGATGTAGAGAATAAAAGAATGGAGGTAATTTATGTACATAATCTTCAGCCGAAACCACTTATGCATAGAGTCAACTGACTATAATAACACCAAGAGAACTCCAAAGGGAAATCAGCTTGAAGAGAGAGAGAGAGAGAGAGAGAGAGAGAGAGAGAGAGAGAGAGAGAGAGAGAGAGAGAGAGAGAGAGAGTTAATGGAAAAGGTGAATAATAGATAAATAGGTAGGAATAGAAAATGTTAACATGTATTTGTATATATATATATATATATATATATATACTATATATATATTATATATATATATACATACGTATATCATGTGTGTGTATATTTTTTTCCTTCCTATCTATTAATTAATCACCTTTTCCCATAACGTTTCTCTATCTCTGTAAACTGATTTCCTTATGGACCCCTGTTGACTGTGTCCACAGGGATTTTGAGTTGAGGATTTAAACAAAGAAAGAACGATAAGTTACATAATATTAAATAAACGCCCAAGAAAACAACTGAAGCTTTTCTTTCTTTTATCATGTACATATATTACCTCCATTCTTTTATTCTCTACATCATATCATTGCTAGAAATAAAGAGACGTTTCAACATGTCCCAGAGGAGAAGTGAATAAGCCCAAGACGTCTTCTTCCAAGACTAACCTGACCTGAGGTGACATCTACATGATCCTCTCACCAAGACAAACAAGGACAGAAATCTCCCGAAGGAGATGCAATGCTCAATTACCCGGAGTCACGAAGCCACGAAAGAAAGGAAAGGAATTGTATCCGAGGCATTCCCATTCCCAGATATTCCAAATTTGTGGGAATTCGAGAGTTGTGGCAGTCATTGCATGCAGAGGTCTATTACTGTCCCGCAAACTTTAGTCTTTGTGTGGTTTGTCCATCAGAGCTGATTGAAGAAAGGAAGGAAGAAGATTGGTAGGTTGAGAAGTTTGAGAGGAAGTCACTTATAATTATGGTATGGTATTGATATGATTGTGTATTTGTTACGCCTTTAGCAAGATAATTAAGTCCGGAGTCATATATATATATAATACACACACACACACACACACACACACACACACACATATATATATATATAAAATATATATATATATATATATACATACATATCTATATGTACATCGATATCTATATCTATATCTGTATCTATTTTATTCTATATTCCTAATGGTTATAATATATATGTATCTATCTATCTATCTATCTATCTATCTATATATATATATATATATATCTATATATATATATATATATATATATATATATATATATACATATATATATATAGTGTTCAAACTACCCATGACCGAATTCTATCTCAATATCTCGACACAAACATAAGTACATTTAAATTTCTGTCACTATCAAAATATACCTATGAAATAATAATAATAAAAAATAATACATTTTAAAGTCAAGTACAGTCTAGCAGACAAATCGTGTAGATAAATTGATAAATATATAAAACTTATGCGATAAGAATATCTAAAATATATATATATATCAATATATCTTATATATATATATATAATATTATATAATTATATGAATATATATTATTAGTATATTATATATATAAAACAAAGTGCAAAGCACTGTATGAACGTACTTAGATGAAACATACCATATAATGTGGGCAAACTATATTTAGTTATTAATCCGTCGAAACCAATTATTTCTATGGAACCCAATGATACCTAATCAAGAAAAGAGCCTAAAATGGGTTCCTTGAAAGGGACCAAAGATTTCGTGAGAATTGGGTCTCAGTAACTGGACGTAATATTGTATATCTGATCGAAGTAATTTGGTAATTAGATCTTCATAGATTTTGAAGCTTTCTTGTGAAATGACTTATACCTGATAAAAGCTTTATTTGGTATTAATAAAGCTTTAAAAAGCATTAAGCTTGTGAAATAGCCTATCCTTGATCAACACACAATATGTAAGGCTTTATAAATTATTAAGAATGTTTTACTAGTTATTGATTAAGCTGACTTGTGAAATAGCTTATATCTGATCGATGCATCATGCTTAAATCCTGAAATATTTTTTTAAAAAGCTTTAAAAATGATTACGATTTCTTGTGAAATTACTTATAATTGATCAATGCACTATGCGCGAAGCTTTACAAATGATTAAACAAGCTTAATAAATCATTAAGCTTTGTTGTGAAATAGCTTTTATCTGATCAATGCGCTATGCATAAAGCTTTACAGATCATGAAGTTTTCTTGTGAAACAGTTAACATTTGATCAACGTACTATCCTTAAAGCTTTACAAATTATTAAAAAAACTTTACAAATATTAAGCTTTTTGGGGAAATATCTTATATTTGATCAACGCACTATCTTTAAAGCTTTACAAATTATTAAAAAAAATTCACAAATTATTAAGCTTTTTTGGGAAATATCTTATATTTGATCAACGCACCATCCTTAAAGCTGTATAAATTATTAACAAAACTAAAACTATCAAGCTTTTTTGTGAAATAGCTTATATTTGATGAACGCACTATCCTTAAAGCTTTATAAATTATTAAAAAAGTTTTACATATTAATAAACTTTCTTGTGAAATAGCTTATACCTGATCAATGCAATATCCTTACAGCGTGACAAATGATTAAGAAAGCTTTAAAATTATTAAGCTTTCTTGTGAAATAACTTAAAGCTTTTTTGAATGATTAAGAAAGCTTTGCAAATTATAAAATATTTTGTGAAATAGTTTATACCTGATCAGTGCGGTATGCTTAAAGCTTTTTGAACGATTAAGAAAGCTTTACAAATCATTAATCCTTTTTTGGAATAGCTTATACCTGATCAATGCAATATGTGTAATTAGAGCTTTGCTAAGCTTTCTTGTGAAATGGCTTAATCCCCTTTTCCTAATTCTAACCCAAATATCTTAATATTTGCATTTCCCACAGAGCAGCTGATGTCCACCAAAAAAAAAAAAAAAAAAAAAAAAAAAAAAAAAAAAAAAAAACTTCATAATCCCACACGAAACGTTTTCCAATAAAACATTAACGTTTTTCAATAGCGCAGTGATAATATTCTAACCCTTTGATCACCGTCCCTCAAACACCCGACACGAAACGACTGTTATACTTGAAATTACACTTTGTAATTCTCGTCATTACATGAACCGTTCTGATAAGTATGATTACTCTTCACGCTGCTTATTCATCTTCTCTGATAAAGAGTGATTACCTCACACGCTCGTCGAGGCTTCACGCTCCCACGCACAGGACGTATAATCTCACGTGTTAATTATTTGGCATTTGTGACGCCCAGTTACATGATAAAGATTGGAATGAAATATGAATTTTAGGCCAAAAGAAATTGAGAGTTTAAAAAGGTTTGAAAGGCGTAACAGGAGGAAAACCTTTTGCAGTTTCAATATGAAACAATGGTTAGGAGAGGGTCGAGGAAAGTAAGGAAGGAAATTTAGAGTAAAAATGATTGAAAATCTTTTGCTGTTCCACTGTGAAACAACGGTTGACAGACGATTGAAGAATATTAATGGAGGTACAGTAAAAGGAATGGAAGGGGTCGCAGTTAAGGGGCTAAAAGACGCTGCAAAGAACCTTAAGTAATGTTTACAGTCCATTTTCGTAATAGCCTAAAAGCACCGTTCAGTTTTTACAAAAACCTTACAAAAATAATATTATTACCTAACAACGCACAATAAATTCATCTCCTAAATAATAATAATAATAATAATAATGATAATAATAATAATAATAATAATAATAATAATATAATAATAATAATAATGAATAATAATAATAACCTTAAAAGCATTTCCTTTTTACAAAAAAACTTTATAAAAATATTATTAAAAACGCGCACACTAAATT
>NC_087204.1:34434206-34464206 GCF_015104395.2 Macrobrachium nipponense | reverse complement strand
AATAATCAGAATATTCAGAGATTTTGTGATGTTCAAAACTAAACAACATTTACTGGAATGAAAATTGAAAGTACTGTAGAGACTAAATATGGTTGAGAATTGTTTATTATCATATATATTCTACAAGTAAATCTGTATGTCTTTATTAGGATTTATCCATTCTCTCTCTCTCTCTCTCTACCTCTCTGGATTCACGCATTCCATTACATTCAGCCTTAAGAAATCTTCTGTAGTATATAAAAAAAATTGCACCTCAGTTCAATAGAGAGAACTTATCCTTTTAGTCATAGTTTCATATTTGCGACGAATTGAGACGAACAAAGGAAAAAATATTGTATATAAAGTCTCCCGTTGTATGCATCATTTGTGATATATTTTGATGTATTTGGGATATGTATATCTTATGAATAATAATAATAATAATAATAATAATTAATAATAATAATAATAATAATAATAATAATAATAATAATAATAATAAGGAAGTCTATAATTTAGTAAATTTTTATATAACAATACTCTAAATTTTTCTTAGATTTCATTTAGACAAATTATACTATTTTTTTTATATTCCGTTCCATATATATATATAATATTATATATATATATATATATATATATATATATATATATATATATATATATATATATATATATAAGCGAATACCACGGGAAATGATAGTCAGGAATCCAAGCGCTTTCGTCTTTATTCAGACATCGTCAAGGAGCTACTAAAGTACAATCGGAGAGGAAGGCCTCAGGTACAAACAAGATCAGAATACCAGATGGTTAATTATCAAAAGGGTAAAAATTAAAAGGGATAATCCAGGATTATCGGATATCACACGGTCACAAACTTAAACAGATTCTGACCCTAACCGAAATTACAAAGTATCTTTACAGTCCAAAACATGTAAAAACTGAATATATTAATTTTGTTGCTTATATTTATCTACAACTTTTTTCATTATGAAAGCATCAAGTTTAAATAAACCAAGACTTAAATTTAGAACATTTCTATTATTTGACTTGATAAAACAAGATTCAATGATATTCCTTTTAACTGTGTCATTACATGGGACTAAGGCTCTTGCTTGACTCCAGTTAATAGGATGGTCTAAATCTCTCATATGTACAAATAATGCATTCGATATTTGCCCAGTTCTCGCAGAATATTGATGTTGCTTAAGACGCTGTGAAAGAGATTTGCCAGTCTGTCCGTAATAGATTTTATCACACTTTTTGCAAGGAATTTCATATATGCAGCCTGGAAGATCTTTAGGAGAATTTTTGATTACTAAACTCTTGACATTAATATTACTGAAAACAACATTTATGTTAAAAAGCTTGAAAATTCTAGGAATATCTAAAAACCTTTCATCATAAGGTAATTTTAGAATGTTTTATGCTTACTAAATTCAAGTTTGTCATTAGTTGAATAAAATGTTTTTCTAGCTCTTTTCCATGCCACATCTACAAAAGTCCTTGGGTATTTAAGTTTCAATGCAATATCATAAATAGTTTTTAATTTCAGCGTCAATAAACTGCGGGCTACAGACACGTAAAGCCCTTAGGAACATCCCAGAAAAACAGAGAATTTAACATTTTGATGGTGATTGGAGTAGTAATGAACAAAAGAGGCAATATTAGTTGATTTTCGAAAGACTGAAAAGGTGAAATTTCTATCATTTCTATGGACAGTTACATCAAGAAAATTCAAATTACAATTTCTTTCTTCCTCTACAGTAAATTTTATAGAAGGGACTAAATTATTGAGATTATTAAGGAATTCCTGGAGGTTTCGTGAACTGGCCAAATACAGAAGAGATCATCCACGTATCTAAACCAAATAACTTTTTGGGGCAAAATTCTTGGTAAGAGTTTTGTCTCAAAAATTCCATGTAAATATTGCTAAGGACAGGAGATAAGGGATTACCCATGGCCATGCCAAACTTTTGTACAAAAAATTCCCCATTGAAACAAAACTTTACTATCTTTGATACATAACCTTATGAGACTAATGAGATTTTCTACACTTAAGGGAATGTCATGACGCTCTAATTCCTCTTCCAAATATTCAAGTAAGTCATCTACAGGCACTTTTGTAAATAAAGAGACAACATCAAAACTAACCATATTAAAATCATAATTCAAATTTAAACTATTCAATTTGTTTATAAAATCAACATTGTTTTTAACATTCGTGTTAGAAATATTTCCTACCAAAGGAGTAAGAATTTTTACAAGCCATTTAGATAAATTATACGAAACTGAGCCCACTAACTAATGATTGGTCTGATAGGGTTATTGATTTTATGTCTTGACTAAACCATACATGTAAGGTAGGGAGGCGCATTGCGGTGTATATATATATATATATATATATATATATATATATATATATATATATATATATATATATATATATATATATATATATATATATATATAAAGTCTACATTGGCATAAACCAACAAAATAATTTTATAACAAGACCAACTCTTCATTCAATTCCAGATCACAGCCACCTTCCAGTAAATTTACATTTTATAAAAAGGACACATAAATTCCACTGACATATCCGAACGACATCATCTTATCTGAACGGACAAAAGAGTAATTTCCGGACAGAAACCTTGAAAGCGGACTGCATCCGGACGTATTCAAGGACATTCGGAATGAAAACTGGAATATGCTGACTTTTCCAGAGATTTTACAATTCCCCTGGAAACCTGGAAGCCGCCATTAGGGAACTGGACAGAGGCGAGGTCAAGAATTGGAAGCCGGAGAATATGATTTCTTGGGGTTAAATGAAATGGAATGCATGGATTCTAGACGAGAGAGAGAGAGAGAGAGAGAGAGAGAGAGAGAGAGAGAGAGAGAGAGAGAATTATAAAATCATGAAATGAGAGAAAAAAGAAAAAAAGTCTTTTAATATAATTATAACCAAGATTGAAACTAATTCACAATTATATTCCAGTAAAATGAGAAAATACTCATAATATACTCATAAGATTCCTAACAATGCTTTCTCCACATTCTGTAATTTTCGCGAAATGTGTTAACAACCAATTTGAGACAGGCATACTGTCATTTGCCCACTACTGAAAGTAATTAACAAATATTAACACGTAACGTCATGCCTCTCAGAGTGGAATATTGCATTGTCAACTAATTAATGTAAGTAGCAATGTTCAAACTTTGGAGAGCGTGTAGCAGGAATATGTTAATAATGTCTCATAGGAGCTAAGCCGACTTTGATAGCATTAATAATATAAGCTCGGTAATACCAGGATGTTATATAGTTAGTTTAATGAGACCATAAATGGTTTTTCTATTGATGTTGATGGGTATCAATACTGTATTCTGTTCAAACTAGCGTGTTTGAAATATGCGTTTATTTTCTGATCGTGCACATATATATGTGACTAGACGTTAGGAATCTTTTTATCCATTATCTTGACATAAAAGGAAATAAAAACATGAAAATAAGTAAAGTCAGAATATTCAAATTGAGTGACACGCGTAAGCACACACAAATAAACATTACGTATGTATATATATATATATATATATATATATATATATATATACTATATATATATATATATATATATATATATGTATATATATATATATGAATATACACATACACACATAAATACATACAAAATCATTTGTTAAGTCCAAATTGTGTAGTAGACATATGTATGTATGCATATACGTACATATATCTTTGTATGTACATATATAATTATATTTAATATCTATATATATAAGGGGTATAATATCTAATATATGATCTTTATCTATCTATAATATATATATCCTATATACATATACAATTAACTATATCGCATACCAAATATATATATACTATATTAATATATATATATATATATATATAATATATATATATATATATCTCTAATACATATTATATAACTATCTCTACATACCATCCATATATCATATATATATAATCTATTATCTCTATATATATCTCTATATATATCATTTAATATTATAATAATATTATATTATAATGTACGATATGCGCACACGCACAGATTTTAGTAATTCAACAAATACTAGATTATGACTTGACTCAGAACTTAAATTACAACAGTTCAACATCATAAATATAGTAATGATAACGTAATGAAATTTACCCTTGTTCAGAATAATGACTAGCTATTAAACCAAGCCCCTAAATCATTGAGATAAATAAAAACCCACAATTCATAAAATACACGGTAGAAACAGATAATCCCAATTAAAATAAACACATAGAATTAAAGATAACAAGGCGTGATCCGACCTCCATCTTACTCTGGATGCGGGCAAGATTTTCCCTTCACGCATAAGTTGTCAACATTATATTCCTAACTTAACATAAATTAAAGCGTACTAAAATCTAGGATAAAATAGAGCTTTGTTTTACCAACGGAAATAAAAATAAATATGCTATATTTTGATAGAAATAATTTTTCTGTACAGTTTAACATGCACACTACTTATTTTTTTTACATTCTCATTTTGATAAGTAAATCGCAAATATCCTATTCTGAAATTCCTGTATCTTTGACTCAACGCAAAACACCTTTTTCAGATCTTTTTAGGCTCTTCCATAGACCTTCCTTACCCCTAACAAGAAGAAGAAAAAAAAAGGAAGAACAAAGTAGTTTGCAGGCTTACTGCCCGAGTAAGCAACGACACAAGATTAAAGGTAAAAATAATGACGAAAGCCTACACGAAATCTATAATATTAGAAGGTGCCTTTGGAACTCCCAGCGTCGCAAAAGATTAAAAAAATGTAAGAAGGAGAATCCGATTCAGTGGACACAAGCAAAGGTCCTGGTGATTTAATTAAGGTCAGTGCGTTTTTGTGCTGTTCTTTGAAGGCGAAGTTTCGAAAGAAAACAAATTTCCCTGCGAGATATTTTTGTAGAACGAAAACTGGAGAAGCCACGATTGTCTAGAAGATATAGGAAGTGTATTTTGTTTTCACTTTATTACTGATCACTGATTAATTGATTTAGAATATATATTCCCCTAAACTGACCATAAAATAAAGATGAGGAATTTCAATAAGCCATTATACGTGAGCCATACAAATTGGTCTTTATCTTAATGTGTATTGACTGAAATATATTGGCTTATTAGTTTTATATGTCTCTTGAAGTAAAATATTGACCTGCCAGTTTACGTAGAGCAGTAATACAATTACATCTAATATTCCAAGACGAGAAATTAAATTCTATAGACACTCCCATTCTTTTCTCTTCACTTTTAATCTTATAAGTAAATTCTCAGAATTATATAATTATCTTTTATCACAGCTTACTAACTTTATTTATGAAAAACATTTTGAAGTATAAGTTTATTCTCTCTTATATAGATTGTTCAAAAGCCTAAAAGGAACCATAGAATCATTGTACAGTACGCTTTCATTAAGAATTTCTTTGCTACACAAAATGGGCGTACTATTCTTATTGCAGTCCATGAAACAATCCATATTTAGAGATATTTTTATGGTAATTCATAAAGACAAAAATGAAGTATATATATATTCCATGAAGACAGCATTGAAATCCATAAAAAAATCAATATCTACAAACCTTTTTCAAACAATCTATGAAGAAAAAGCAGAAAACTTCCACAGATCCAACGAAAACATCCAACTACACCTACAACTTCCCTCCCAATCTTCCAATATAAAGATTTCGATAAGTTCTTTGCCAAAACCTTTCTCCTTCTCCATCCCAAAAGGCATCCATGGTAAAATCAGTATTTAAAAAATGCTTCCATAGCTCTTTATGAAAAAAAAAAAAAAAAAAAAAAAAAAAAAAAAAAGAAAAAAAAAAAAAAAAAACAAAAAAACAAAAAAATATATATATATATATATATATATATATATATATATATATATATATATTTTATGAAAAAAAAAAAAAATATATATATATATATATATATATATATATATATATTATATATATATATATATATATATATATATAGAACATCAAGAGATTCTAAAACATCCAACCTCACCTAAAACATCCCTCCAAGACTCCTGAGATATAGATTTTTTATCAATTTTCTGCCCAACATTTCTCCAACCCCCTCTCGAAGAAGCCATCAGCCCGGGCCATATCTCGAGGGAGGGAGGGCCAAACTGCTGTAAGTTGTCCAGACAAGAAAGAAACGGCCGTAATAAAGCCTCGGGTAACTGGCGATTGGACCAGGCTATGGGACCGTTTCCCTGGCGGGAGTTCCTGACACCAGACGACCACGATCGCTCGAGAATATAAGGATTTAGGGAAAATACGGCGGAGGGAACAGGTAGGCGAATGGTTATGCCGATAGGTGTATGGGGGCGTTAGTCAAGGGGGGGAAGTTGCTCTAGGAGAGATGTAGAGAAGGTAGAGGAGATTTGTATAGAGAGTAGAGGGAGTTATAGAGAAAATAGAGGAGAGCTGTAGAGAAAGTAGAGGAGATTTGTATAGAGAGTAGAGGGAGTTATAGAGAAAATAGAGGAGAGCTGTAGAGAAAGTAGAGGAGATTTGTATAGAGAGTAGAGGGAGTTATAGAGAAAATAGAGGAGAGATGTAGAGAAGGTAGAGGAGATTTGTATAGAGTAGAGGGAGTTATAGAGAAAATGAGGAGAGATGTAGAGAGGTAGAGGAGATTTGTATAGAGTAGAGGGAGTTATAGAGAAAATAGAGGAGAGCTGTAAAGAAAGTACAGGAGATTTGGATTAGAGAGTAGAGGGAGTTATAGAGAAAATAGAGAGCTGTAGAGAAAGTAGAGGAGATTTGTATAGAGAGTAGAGGGAGTTATAGAGATAATAGAGGAGAGCTGTAGAGAAAGTAGAGGAGGTTTGTATAGAGAGTAGAGGGAGTTATAGAGAAAATAGAGGAGAGCTGTAGAGAAAGTAGAGAAAATTTGTATAAGAGTAGAGGGAATTATAGAGAAAATAGAGGAGAGTTGTAGAGAAAGTAGAGGAGAATTGTGGAGAAAACAGAAGTTTGTAGAGAAACTAGCGTTGTATAGAAAGTAGAGGAGAGTTGTAAAGAAAGCAAAGGAGAGTTTTAGAGAAAGTAAAGGAGAGTTGTAGAGAAAGTAGAGGATAGTTGCAGAGAAAGCAGAGGAGAATTGTAGAGAAAACAGAGGGAGTTGTAGAGACACTAGCGTTATATAGAAAGTAGAGGAGAGTTGTAAAGGAAGCAAAGGAGAATTTTTCGGGAAAGTAGAGGAGAGTTACAGAGAAAGTAGAGGAGAGTTTAGGGAAAGTAGAGGGAGTAGTAGAGAAAGTAGAGGAGAGTTGTAGAGAAAGTAGAATAGTTGAAAGCAAAGGAGATTTGTTGAGAAAGTATAGGGATTTGTCGAGAAAATAGAGGAGAGTTGTAAGGGAAGTAGAGGAGAGTTGTAGAGGAAGTAGCGAAGAATTGTAGGTAAGGTAGAGGGAGTTTTAGGGAAAGTAGAGGGAGTTGTAGAGAAAGTAGAGGAGAGTTGTAGGGAAAGTAGAGGAAGTTGTAGAGAAATAAGCATTGTAAAGAAAGTAGAGGAGAGTTGTAGGTAAAGTAGAGGGAGAGTTGTCGAGATAGTAGAGGAGAGTTGTAGGGAAAGTAGAGGGAGTTGTAGAGAAATTAGCACTGTAGAGAAATTGGAGGAGAGTGATAGAGAATGTAGAGATAGTAGAGGAGAATTGTTGGGAAAGTAAAGGGAGTTGTAGAGAAATTAGCATTGTAGAGAAAGTACAGGAGAGTGATAGAGAATGTAGAAAAAGGAATTGTAGAGGAGAGGAATTGTAAAGAAAGTATGATGTAAGAATGTAGAGCAGAATTGTAGGGAAGAAAGTAGAGAGATGTAGAGAAATTAAGGGATTTGTAGAGAAAGTAGAAGGAGAGTTGTAGAGAAAGTAGGAGAAATCTAAGATATAGCTTAGAGGTTAGTGTCATACCATGGTAGGCACGAATAAGGCGAAATGTTTACATTATCATAATAT
The DNA here is from genome assembly GCF_015104395.2 of Macrobrachium nipponense. Classification (NCBI taxonomy): domain Eukaryota; kingdom Metazoa; phylum Arthropoda; class Malacostraca; order Decapoda; family Palaemonidae; genus Macrobrachium; species Macrobrachium nipponense. Next base: position 34,456,192 of record NC_087204.1, on the reverse strand, counting down.
TACCATGAAACATAAAATACCGTAACACTAAGGAAAAGATTATACAGTCTCACTGTTTTTTAAAAACTTTGAACAAATGTTATATGACATTAATTCAACATTTAACCTAAGACCTGTTGTATAAAGTTCAGTAACCATTGGAAAAAGGTTGTTGGCTTACAGTTTTTGAAAAAATAAATATTTTATGAAATTAGTCAACTTATTATCGTAAGACATTTGATAAAGTTCAGTAACCATTGGGAAGGAATTATACAATAATCTCAGTCTTTTAAAGACCTTGAACAAATATATTAAAAACAAATGAACTTTTTAAACCAAGACATATTATATAAAATTTCATCATCATTTTTACGACTGTATTTTAGTTTTACACGGTTTTTTTAATCAAATCTCAGTGGAATAATAATAATAATAATAATAATAATAATAATAATAATAATAATAATAATAATAATAATGTGTGGCGCCGTGGAGGAGTGGGTTAGGTAGTCAATAGACTTAAGCAACATTGGGGCTGGTCAGTAGTTGGATGGGTGACCGCTCTCCTCGGCGTTGATTCCTTGGGAAAGGATCTTTACCATAATTTCCTCAGTCTACTCAGCTGTAAATGAGTACCTATCCCTGATGGGGTAGGGTCCAGCTATGGGTTAAATAGCAAAACTCAGCAATGATGGAAAGAAATGAAGGAATAAACGACAACGACGTAAATGGAACCTCTGGCAACAGAGGAGCTTCGTCCGGCAACCAGGTATTCAACCCAATTGAAGGGGAAGACGGTCAGGTACTTGGAGGTCGTCATCCAGCAACTGATCACCACAACGACAGTAATCAACAGCCTGAGATTGGAGCTACAGAGGCAAAAAGGAAGAAATGGACAAGAGAAGAAAATAAGGAAATATGGAGATGCTACATCAGAAGCAACCCGACGGAGAGAGGATATAGAAGAAGATTGATCAACATCTGGAATGAGAGGAATAACACACCCCAAACAGAGCAGAGGCTGGCAGACAAAGTAAGGAACATAAAGAAAAAGAACTGGCTCTCCCCAACAGAAAGAGAAGAACTGGAAAGGGAAATGTCACACGACAACGAATTACACGAAGACGAACTGAGAGACGATGCCACAGAAGACGACAGGGAGGATGAGGTATCAAACAACGAACACACGAAGAAACACGACGAAGTAACAGAGAGGACGGAATGGGTAGAAAAGATTAGACAATGGATGGAGCCAGATACAGAGAGAACAAAGATCCCCTCCATGAAAGCCTACAACCCAAGAAATTAAGGGAGAAAACAAGTGAGTCAATGAAATAATGGGCATAATACACACCACCAGTATCACAGAAACAAAATAACTTGGTATATGCAGGAGCAAGATTAGTAGCAGAACTGATGGAATTCGAACCAACACCACCAGCACAAACCAACCCAACAGAAACCAAAACAGCAACCTCTTGGAAAAGGCGCCTGGAAAAGCAAATCATGGTGATGAGATCTGACTTGAGTAAACTGAAAGAGATGGCAGAAAAAAGGCTAAGAAGCAAGAAAACAAGGAAGGAACTCAACGAGAAATACAAAGTACAAGAGAGGGGACTAAACAACACAATAGAAGATGTAAAACAGAGGCTTAAGGCCAAAGCACATAAGATCCAACGGTACATGAGCAGGAATAAGGGATACCAACAGAACAAACTATTCGGAACCAACCAGAAAAGACTATACAGCCAACTAAGAGGGGAAGACAACCACCCAGAAATTCCTGAAGCCGAACCAAGTAAGAGACTCTGGGAAAACATATGGAGCAATCCGGTATCACACAACAAACATGCAACATGGCTCCAGGAAGTCAAGGAAGAAGAAACAGGGAGAATAAAACAAAGATTCACAGAGATCAGGACAGACACAGTCAGACACCAACTAAAGAAAATGCCAAACTGGAAAGCCCCAGGTCCCGATGAAGTCCATGGATACTGGCTCAAAAACTTCAAGGCCCTACACCCACGAATAGCAGAACAACTCCAGCATTGTATCTCAAATCACCAAGCACCCAAATGTATGACCACAGGAAGAACATCCTTATTACAAAAAGACAAGAGTAAGGGAAATATAGCCAGTAACTACAGACCTATCACCTGCCTACCAATAATGTGGAAGTTACTAACAGGTATCATCAGTGAAAGGCTATACAACTACCTAGAGGAGACAAACACCATCCCCCACCAACAGAAAGGCTGCAGAAGGAAGTGTAGGGGCACAAAAGACCAGCTCCTGATAGACAAAATGGTAATGAAGAACAGTAGGAGAAGGAAAACCAACCTAAGCATGGCATGGATAGACTATAAGAAAGCCTTCGACATGATACCACACACATGGCTAATAGAATGCCTGAAAATATATGGGGCAGAGGAAAATACCATCAGCTTCCTCAAAAATACAACGCGCAACTGGAATACAATACTTACAAGCTCTGGAATAAGACTAGCAGAGGTTAATATCAGGAGAGGGATCTTCCAGGGCGACTCACTGTCCCACTACTCTTCGTAGTCGCCATGATTCCCATGACAAAAGTACTACAGAAGATGGATGCCGGGTACCACTCAAGAAAAGAGGCAACAGAATCAACCATCTGATGTTCATGGACGACATCAAGCTGTATGGTAAGAGCATCAAGGAAATAGATACCCTAATCCAGACTGTAAGGATTGTATCTGGGGGACATCAGGATGGAGTTTGGAATAGAAAAATGCGCCTTAGTCAACATACAAAAAGGCAAAGTAACGAGAACTGAAGGGATAAAGCTACCAGATGGGAGCAACATCAAACACATACATGAGACAGGATACAAATACCTGGGAATAATGGAAGGAGGAGATATAAAACACCAAGAGATGAAGGACACGATCAGGAAAGAATATATGCAGAGACTCAAGGACGATACTCAAGTCAAAACTCAACGCCGGAAATATGATAAAAGCCATAAACACATGGCAGTGCAAGTAATCAGATACAATGCAGGAATAGTGGAATGGACGAAGGCAGAACTCCGCAGCATAGATCAGAAAACCAGGAAACATAGACAATACACAAAGCACTACACCAAGAGCAAATACGGACAGACTATACATAACACGAAAGGAAGGAGGGAGAGGACTACTAAGTATAGAGGACTGCGTTAACATCGAAAACAGAGCACTGGGGCAATATCTGAAAACCAGTGAAGACGAGTGGCTAAAGAGTGCATGGGAAGAAGGACTAATAAAAGTAGACGAGGACCCAGAAATACAAGAGGACAGGAGAAAGACAGAAAGACAGGAGGGCTGGCGCACAACAAACCAATGCACGGACAATACATGAGACAGACTAAAGAACTAGCCAGCGATGACAATTGGCAATGGCTACAGAGGGGAGAGCTAAAGAAGGAAACTAAAGGAAGATGATACATCTGCACAAGATCAGGCCCTAAGAACCAGATATGTTCAAAGTACGATAGACGGAAATAACATCTCTCCCATAGTAGAAAGTGCAATACGAAAAATGAAACCATAAACCACATAGCAAGTGAATGCACAGAACCAGTACAAAAAGAGGCATGATTGAGTGGCAAAAGCCCTCCACTGGAGCTGTGCAAGAAACATCAGCTACCTTGCAGTAATAAGTGGTACGAGCACCAACCTGAGGGAGTAATAGAAAAAACGATCAGGCAAAGATCCTCTGGGACTTGGTATCAGAACGGATAGGGTGATACGTGCAAACAGACCAGACGTGACGTTGATTGACAAAGTCAAGAAGAAAGTATCACTCATTGATGTCGCAATACCATGGGACACCAGAGTTGAAGAGAAAGAGAGGGAAAAAATGGATAAGTATCAAGATCTGAAAATAGAAATAAGAAGGATATGGGATATGCCAGTGGAAATCGTACCCATAATCATAGGAGCACTAGGCACGATCCCAAGATCCCTGAAAAGGAATCTAGAAAAAACTAGAGGCTGAAGTAGCTCCAGGACTCATGCAGAAGAGTGTGATCCTAGAAACGGCACACATAGTAAGAAGAGTGATGGACTCCTAAGGAGCAGGATGCAACCCGGAACCCCACACTATAAATTCCACCCAGTCGAATTGGAGGACTGTGATAGAGCAAAAAAAAAAAAAAATAATAATAATATTAATAATAATAATAATAATAATAATATAATAATAATAATAATATATTATTATATTATTATTATTATTATATTATTATTATTATTATTATTATTATTATTATTATTATAAGGAAACTCTACCACAACCTCACAGTCTTTCAGAGACCTAGAACAAATACCTGATGAAATTAACGGAACATCTGACGTAAGACATATTGTACTGGAATTCCGTTAATACCCTCAATTTATGACCCAATTCCTGGTAATTATAGCCATTTATTGTCATTTGAAGGGGCCAACCTATTAGGTAAACAGGTTCAGGACGGGAAGGAAAGTTTATCGCGAAGGTTTGCGGTACAAGAAGTCAGAAGCTGATAAATGAGGAATAGAGATGGGTAATAGATAATGAAGTGAAACAAAAAGTAATGAATTCGAAGAAAATAGCCAAAAGGAATCCAAACGAGGTCAAGTTATTTATTCATAACTTTTATCAAAGACAGTGTAAGTTATCATTTCCTGGAATCAATTCGTGTTTCGAATGAATGAAACAGATGAAAAGATATATAATAACATCATTATACCTAAGAAATGAAAAAATGGATCCTGATTATGAGAGAGAGAGAGAGAGAGAGAGAGAGAGAGAGAGAGAGAGATAAAAGTAGTATATCTATGAAGCAAACATATGGGCTTGTCATAATAGAGAGAGAGAGAGAGAGAGAGAGAGAGAGAGAGAGAGAGACTCGAAAAAGTACTTCATAACGCACGAAATGTCTCCCATATTCCTTATCAAACCACTCGTGTGTTTATTTACGGCTTATGTGCTTTTTTCCTCATATTAGAGAAGTCTTCTCTCTCTCTCTCTCTCTCTCTCTCTCTCTCTCTCTCTCTATTAAATAATTCATTTTCTTCCCCCTCATTCTATTCCAAGTCATTTTCATATTTCTCGTCCCACGGCACCTTAGGGGAATATCCTAATATTGTTTTTCTTTATGTAGCAAGACGTTTTAAGAAAACCGCTTGTCATTTTCACTGAGGATTTTTGGGGAATATTTTTTCCTTCCCCAAAAGTGCCAGGAAGATTAGAAGCATCTTACTAAGATTATATCAACTTTAAAAAGATGAAATTCTTTCTTTCCATTGTTTAACAACCGTGAGTAAGTCAATTTAAATTCAACATCCCTTTTAGAATTAAAAAATGCCTAATTTTAGTTGAGTTGCGTAGTGCTTAGTAACGGACCAAGCTCCCACACCACAAAAGAATTAGATATGATCTTTATTACGAAATATTACCAAGATTATTTTAAGTTTAAAATATATTTTTCTTTCCATTGTTCCACAGCCATGAATATATAAATTTGAATTTAACATTCATTTTTAGCAGTACAAAATATATAATTTTAGTGGGTTCACTCAGTAAAAGTACCCAAAAAACCCCATCCCCCCAAAAAAAAACATATTTGATATTTTTTGCAAAATACTGCCAAGATTAAAAATGTCCATTTTAAAACAATTTTATTTTTTTTATCCTGGTTCCACAACCATAAATGCGTAAATTTAAATGTAACATATTTTTTTAGAAGTAAAAAATACCTCATTTTGTTTGGATGACAAGCTTGGTAAAGGGACCCAACCAAACCTCCAAAATAATATATGATATTTATACAAAAATGCTGCCAAAATTGTATCAACTTTAAAGACAATTGTCTTTTATTCCCTTGTTTCACAGCCATGAACATGTAAATTTAAACACCTTTTCACAATAAAAAAACAAGTTTTAGTTAGTTCACTTAGTAAGGGACCCAATCCACCACAAAAAATATATATATATTTATTGCGAAATCTTATCAAGATTATATCAAAATTAAAAGATATTTGCTTTCCATGTTTATACATGATTATGTGATAAATTTACATGAATACGTAAATCCAAATTGAACATTTTTCAGAAGTAAAATATACAGAAATCAGTTGGGTCACTCAGCAAAGGTACCCAACACCACTCCAAAAAAATGATATTCATTACGAGTCATATCCAGACTATATAAACTTTAAAGGATGATTTTTTCTATTTCCCTGGTTCCCACAACCATGAATATGTAATTCTAAATCTAACCACCTTTTCAGAGTTAAAAACAAAAACCTATTTTCAATTAAGTTCACTTAGTAAGGGCCACAGACCCACTAAAATATATATAATATCCCTGACGAAACCTGGCCAAGCTTATATCAACTTTAAAACACGATTTCCTTTTTTACCTTGGTTTCGCATCCCGCTTAGAACTAAAAAAAAAATATTTATTTTGGCTGGGTCCTTTAAACGGCTATTTTTTCTTTCCTAGTCCCACGACTATGAGTATAAAATTTAGATTTTACATCTTTAGAAGTGAAAATGCTGCCTCTGCAAAATGTTAGTAAGAGGGATGATATCTTCAGTCATTACAATGTTAAAAACATTAGAAACATATTTCTGGTTAGGGGAACAAAATTGGATGTGAAAAGGACTATAATTAGCATGTTGAACGCGTAAGGGCGTTTTTGTAGGGAATGGCATCATATATATATATATATATATATATATATATATATATATATATATATATATATATATATATATGTATATATGTATATATGTATAATATATATATGTGTGTGTTATATATATATACATACATAGTATGTATGTATTCGTATATATATGTTCGTATAAATGGATACACACACACACACACACACACACACACACACACACACACACACATATATATATATATATATATATATATATATATTTTATATATATATATGTATATATATATACATTTATGTCAAGTTTAACGTTTTTATCACACTTTCCTAGCTATTGGAACTGGAATATAAATCTTAGGCCAAAGTCCAAGCAAGCGCTGGAACCAATGGTCATTCAGAGCTGACAGAGATACTGAGAGTAAGGAAGGTTTAAAAATTGTAACAGAAGGAAAAATTTTCGCAGTTGCACTATGTAACAACTGTTATATTAGATTCACATCACCCGTGCATATGATGCCTAGGCTAGGCCCTAACGACGCTCCTGATTGGCTGTTGATACATTTGAAAAGACGTATGCCTCAAGAGAGGTGTAGCATACATCCTGCCTATGCGAACTCTCTCGAGAGACTGAGAGTTTCCAGCCCTGTCATTGGCTTATCGACAGCCAATCAGGAGTGTCGTAAGGGGCTGGCTAGACATCAGATGGACGGGTGATGAGAATCTACTATAGGAGAGAATTGAGGGAAGTACGACGAAAGAATGTTAAAGAATGAGAGGAAAAGCAATATGGAAGCAAGAGAATATGAAAGAAGGTACAGTTAAAAGAATCAAAAGGGTTGCAGCTAAGGGCCTAAGGAGCACTGATGGCACTACCCACCAACAGGTCCATCTCCGAGGAAAAGTATTTCTGATAAAAATATTTATTCCCGGACACTTTTCTCCTGAAGGAAGGATAATTCCCAAATTGGAATGGGAATATGCAGACTGACATTCCACGAACATTAAGATTCCAGGGGCCACTTCTGCCATTAGAGAAGCGGACAAAGACTTGGACAGGCGTCCAACATGTCTTATGAAGTTTCAAAAAGCCTGCGATGCAAAAAGGGAGTCCGAGAGAGAGAGAGAGAGAGAGAGAGAGAGAGAGAGAGAGAGAGAGAGATTTAGTTGAAACTGATGCAAAGATCTGAAATAGAAAAGAATAATCGAAACCGGGGAGAGAGAGAGAGAGAGAGAGAGAGAGAGAGAGAGAGAGAGAGAGAGAGAGAGAGAGAGAGAGAGAGAAATTTGGTTGAAACTGATGCAAAGATCTGAAATAGAATAGAATAATCGAAACCAGGAAGAGAGAGAGAGAGAGAGAGAGAGAGAGAGAGAGAGAGAGAGAGAGAGAGATTTGTTTAGAAGCCGATACGAAATATATAAAATGTAGGTATATATATGTATATATGTTTAACTATGTAGATAAAACATATATATTTACACTTATTTACATACATACATACAATACATATACATAATATATATATATATATATATATATATATATATATATATATATATATATATATTATATATATATGTACATATATAATGTGTGTGTATGAGTGTGTGTAACGTATGAACAATCAAAATCACAGAGATGCCTAAGAGGTGCTACAGGGTATGAGCAGTTAAGAAACTCGCTCTTTCAAACGCATGGCGTTAACAGCTCTTTAAATGACAGCCATTTACTTATGGTAATTAACTGTATAATTTCTTTTGAGGAACAGTACTTCGCTTTTATAAAATTAGCCTTGTTGACATCTTGGTTGGAACGGAAATGTCTCGTGAAGATTCATTTTACTGAGAATTTCCTAAATAATTTCACGAAAAATGTTTGAATAATCTGTAAGCAGCTGAGTGTAAGTCGAAGAAAATGTACTGCAACACAAGTGCATTGTCATATTGTTAATGTGTATGTATAAGCAATTTATCCGGCATAGTGAATAATTATACATAAATATAAAATGAGGATTTACCAATATTTGTATGAAATGTTAATTTATGTAAATATTAATAGGTGTTAATATACTAATTTCAATATACAAGGTTGTGTTCTTTGGTTAGATAAAAGTATATGGAAACGCGTGTGTGAATTGCCCTAATGCGCAAAACACATGCATACACACACAAACACACACACACACATGTATATATATATATATATATATATATATATATATATATATATAGATATATATATATATATATATATATCATACATACATACATACACACACATATATATATGTATATATATATATATATATATATAATTATATATTTGCATATATATATATATACGTATGTACAGGCAGTCCCTGTGTTACGACGGTGTCGGCTTACGACGTTCTGAGGCTACGACGCTTGTCAATAGACATTATTTCCAGGGTTATGACGCATGTTCCAGGGTTACGACGCATGTTCCAGGGTTGCGACGCCTACAACGCTCATCTGGGAGATGAAATATGACACCAAAAATGCAAAATAATCAATATTGAAGGTTTTTTTGATGAAAAATGCCATAAGAATGCAGTTTACATAGTTTTCAATGCAACCAAAGCATTAAAAAGTAAGGTTTTCTTAGGTGTTTTTGACGATGTTCCGGCTTACGACGATTTTCGGCTTACGGCGCGTCTCAAGAACGAAACCCCCGTCGTAACCTGGGGACCGCCTGTATATATATATATATATATATATATATATATATATATATATATATAATATATATATATGTATATATATATACGTATATATATATATATATTATATATATATATATATATATATATATATATATATATAATATATATATATTTTATACACCCACACGAAATAAATCTTGAATATTACCCAAGATACAAAAACAACAGTTATAGGATTTCCCAATTGTTTACTAACCCAAACTCCCCTCTTCAAAAAAGCCGTAAGCACACTTACGCTAATTTGGCCCAGTAATTACCAATAATTAGCGATGTTCGAACTTTCGAACGTATGTTCCTCAAATTACCGAAGCGTCTTACATCGGTAGGACTTCGGCGGCTGGAATAATTTGAACTCTATAACTGCCTAATTATCACGTTATTGATATTTCAAGTTTGGGATTATACGAAGATTTGGGGTTTCTGTATGTTTCGAAATTATTATTATTATTATTATTATTATTATTATTATTATTATTATTATTATTATTATTATTCAGAAGATAATCCCTATTTCTATCAAACAATCTCACATGGGCCACTGGCATGGAATTCAAGCTTCCAAAGATTATGGTGTTCATTTGAAATTATTATTATTATTATTGTTTTTTTTTTGGTCTATCACAGTAATCCTATTTGACCGTGTGATTTTTATGGTGTGGTGTTCCGGGTTGTATCCTGCCTCCTTAGGAGTCCATCACTTTTCTTACTATGTGCGCTGTTTCTAGGAGCACATTCTTCTGCTTGAGTCCTGGAGCTACTTCGGCATCTATAGTTTTTCTAGGTTCCTTTTCAAGGATCTTGGGATCGTGCCTAGTGTTCTTATGATTATGGGTATAATTTCCATTGGCATATCCCATATCCTTTCTACTTCTATTTTCATTTCTTTATACTTTAAAATTTTTTCTCTTTTTTTTCTCATCTACTCTGGTGTTCCATGGCACCGCGACATCAATGAGTGTTACTTTCTCCTTGATTTCGTTAATCAACATCACGTTTTTTCTACTGGCACGTATCACCCTATCTGTTCTGATATCATAGTCCCAGAGGATCTTTGATCGTTTTCTATCGCTCCATCAGGTTGGAGTTCGTAACACTTATTACCGCAAGGTAGCCGGTGTTTCTTGCACAGGTTCTAGTGGGAAACTTTTGCGACTGAATCGTACCTCTTTTTGTACTGGTTCTTTGCAAGTGCCGGACATTCGCTTGCTACATGTGGTTTATGGTCTCGTTTTATATATTCCACTTCCTGCATATAGAAGAGATGTTATTTCCATACATTGTTATTTGGACGTTTCTGGTTCTTAGGGCCTGATCTTGTGACGCTGTTTGTTTGTTTGTATGGTGTTTTTACGTTGCATGGAACCAGTGGTTATTCAGCAACGGGACCAACGGCTTTACGTGACTTCCGAACCACGTCGAGAGTGAACTTCTGTCACCAGAAATACACATGGAATGCCCGAGAATCAAACTCGCGGCCACCGAGGTGGCACGCCAACGCCATTCCGACCACGCCACTGAGGCGCTTTGTGCCGCTGTTATCATTCCTTCTGTTTCCTTCTTGAGTTTTCCCCTTTGTAGCCATTTGCTCTTGGGTGTAGTGCTTTGTGTATTGTCATGCTTTTCCTAGTCTTCTGGCGTATGTTACGGAGTTCAGCTTTCGTTCACTCCACTACTCCTAAAACTGTATCTGGTTACTGGTACTGCCCATGTGTTTATGGCTTTCATCATATTTCAGGCGTTGGGTTGTGACTCGAATATCGTCTGAAGTCTCCTTCATCTCTTGGTGTTTTATATCCTCTCCTTCTATTATTCCAAGGTATTTGTATCTTGCCTCATCTATGTACTTGATGCTATTCCTATCTGGTGGCTTTACTCCTTCAGTCCTTTTTGTATGTTGACCAGGGCGCATTTTTCTATTCCAAACTCCATCCTGATGCCCCTAGATACAATCCTTACAGTCTGGATTAAGGTATCTATTTCCTTGATGCTCTTACCATATAGCTTGATGTCGTCCATGAACATCAGATGGTTAATTCTGTTGCCTCTTTTTTTGAGTTAGTACCCAGCATCCATCTTCTGCAGTACTTTTGTCATGGGAATCATGGCTACCACGAAGAGTAGTGGGGACAGTGAGTCGCCCTGGAAGATCCCTCTCCTGATATTAACATCGGCTAGTCTTATTCCAGAACTTGTAAGTATTGTATTCCAGTTGCGCACTGTATTTTTGAGGAAGCTGATGGTGTTTTCCCATTATTGTATTATTATTATTATTATTATTATTATTATTATTGTTATTATTATTATTATTATTATTGCAAAGAAACCTCATAATCACATGAGTTAATAAAATAAAATGGAAAAGTAAATCCACAGTAATATGTCTGATCTGTTATTTAAAATACAAAGCAGAGAGCTTTCGAAGACCTGCACGGTCCATCCTTGTCAATCTGAATACACGAAAGCTCTCCTGCTTTGTATTTTAAATAACAGATCAGACATATTACTGTGGATTTAATTTTCCATTATTATTATTATTACTTATTATATCATTATTATCATTATTATTATTATTATTATTATTATTATTATTATTATTATTATTTAGAAAGATAAATCACGATAATCAATGTCATGTTATTATTAAAGGCTGGCACTCCATTATTTTGTAAATTCTCAAATTCAAGCATACATTATTTCACTGCGTTAATAATGTCCCGTATTGAAAAGTTATTAACGGCTACAAGACAAGACCCTATGGCAACAGCGATTCTGAGCAGCTGATTATCATATATATTAAGGCATTTTTATGAGATATGGAAACGGAATGGTAATTAGAATACTTATAGAAAAAAAAAGTTGGACTGATATATATCTAACGTGACTTATCAGATTAATACCGAAACGTTTATTGCAATATTTTTTTTGCTATCTCATCTCTGTAATCTAATATTCATGAGAAGTTCATTTTGAATTTTATAAAACTTTTTTTTAATTGTCTTGCATAGAAGTAGAAATAGCACATAAATAAAAAATATTTCCTTCGATTTATTTATAAGTTCGTTTTGAACTTATAAAACCTTTTTCGCTTACTCGGGGAGTATCCCTACAGACTTCTTTGTTCTTGTTGTTCATCTTGTTGGGGGTTAGGAAAGGTGTATGGAGAGCCTAAAGAGATCTGAAAAAGGGGTTTCGTGCTTAGTTAAAGATACAGGAAATTAAGGATAGGATATTTATAATTTATATATCAGAATGAAAATATAAAAGATAAATAATGAGCATATCAAACAGTATATTTCTAATAAAATAGACCGTATTTATTCTAATTTTCTTTAGCATGTTTTAATTTACGTTAAACGTTAGGAATATCATGTTTATAACTTATGCGTGAGGGGAAAACCTTGCACGTATCCAGAGTAAGTTGGAGGTCGGATCACGCTTTTTTATTACAGTTGTTTATTGAAGTAGAAATATCTATATTTGGACAGCCTATCTGTCTAGAAAAATAGGTAAATATATGCACATAAATGACTCTTTGCAAGACGTGTTTTAAACGCACGACCAAAACAGTAAATTGTTTAATGCCGATGACGATATACTAACGAGCATACTTATACTCATTTTTAATTTTTAGCATCATTCACAATAATCTTTGCTCCATAAGGAGGGCAGTGCCATCAGTGCACCTCCCGCGGTGCGCTGTAGGCATTGCTTGAGATTCTTTGCAGCATCCCTTCGGCCCCTAGCTGCTGCCCCTTTCATTCCATTTACAGTGCCTCCGTTCATATTGTTTTTTCCAATCTTACTTTCCTCAAACGTCCCCCAACATTTGTTTTATAGTGCAATAGTGAGGTTTTCCTTCAGCTACATCTAGACATTTTTTTTTACTCTCAATTTCAATTTCAGTGCTGAATGACCACATCTTGGGTGACAGCACTTGGCCTGTGGTCTAAATTTTATATCCCATTCAACAATGATTTCCGAGTTATCAATTTTCACGTCATATAATAATGATAATGATAATAATAAGAAGGACTGATAAAAGCAGACGAAGACCCAGAAATATACAGAGACAGGAGAAAGACAAGCAGAACAGAGGAATGGCATAACAAACCACTGCACGGACAATACATGAGACAGACTAAAGAACTAGCCAGCGATGACACATGGCAATGGCTACTGAGGGGAGAGCTCAAGAAGGAAACTGAAGGAATGATAACAGCGGCACAAGATCAGGCCCTAAGAATCAGATATGTCCAAAGAACGATAGATGGAAATAACATCACTCCCATATGTAGGAAGTGCAATACGAAAAGTGAAACCATAAACCACATAGCAAGCGAATGTCCGGCACTTGCACAGAACCAGTACAAAAAGAGTTATGATTCAGTAGCAAAAGCCCTCCACTGGAGCCTGTGCAAGAAACACCAGTTACCTTGCAGTAATAAGTGCTACGAACACCAACCTGAAGGAGTGATAGAAAACGATCAGGAAAAGATCCTCTGGGACTATGGTATCAGAACAGATAGGATGATACGTGCAAATAGACCAGACGTGACGTTGAGTGACGTTGATTGACAAAATCAAGAAGAAAGTATCACTCATTGATGTCGCAATACCATGGGACACCAGAGTTGAAGAGAAAGAAAGGGAAAAAATAGATAAGTATCAAGACCTGAAAATAGAAATAAGAAGGATATGGGATATGCCAGTGGAAATTGTACCCATAATCATAGGAACACTAGGCACGATCCCAAGATCCCTGAAAAGGAATCTGGAAAAACTAGAGGCTGAAGTAGCTCCAGGACTCTTGCAGAAGTGTGTGATCCTAGAAACGGCGCACATAGTAAGAAAAGTGATGGACTCCTAAGGAGGCAGGATGCAACCCGGAACCCCATACTATAAATATCACCCAGTCGAATTAGAGGACTGTGAATAGAGCAAAAAAAAAAATAAATAATAATAATAATAATAATAATAATAATAATAACTAATAATAATAATAATAATAATAATAATAATAATATTATTATTATTATTATTATTATTATTATTATTATTATTATTATTATTATTATTATTATTATTATTATTATTATTATTATTATTTTTTTGCTCTATCACAGTCCTCAAATTCGACTGGGTGGTATTTATAGTGTGGGGTTCCGGGTTGCATCCTGCCTCCTTAGGAGTCCATCACTTTTCTTACTATGTGCGCCGTTTCTAGGATCACACTCTTCTGCATAAGTCCTGGAGCTACTTCAGCCTCTAGTTTTTCTAGAGATTCCTTTTCAGGGATCTGGGATCGTGCCTAGTGCTCCTATGATTATGGGTACGATTTATCCACTGGCATATCCCATATCCTTCTTATTTCTATTTTCAGGACTTGATACTTATCCATTTTTTCCCTCTCTTTCTCTTCAACTCTGGTGTCCCATGGTATTGCGACATCAATGAGTGATACTTTCTTCTTGATTTTGTCAATCAACGTCACGTCTGGTCTATTTGCACGTATCACCCTATCCGTTCTGATACCATAGTCCCAGAGGATCTTTGCCTGATCGTTTTCTATCACTCCCTCAGGTTGGTGCTCGTACCACTTATTACTGCAAGGTAGCTGATGTTTCTTGCACAGGCTCCAGTGGAGGGCTTTTGCCACTCAATCATGCCTCTTTTTGTACTGGTTCGTGCAAGTGCCGGGCATTCGCTTGCTATGTGGTTTATGGTTTCATTTTTCGTATTGCACTTCCTACATATGGGAGAGATGTTATTTCCGTCTATCGTTCTTTGAACATATCTGGTTCTTAGGGCCTGATCTTGTGCCGCTGTTATCATTCCTTCAGTTTCCTTCCTTAGCTCTCCCCTCTGTAGCCATTGCCATGTGTCATCGCTGGCTAGTTCTTTAGTCTGTCTCATGTATTGTACGTGCATTGGTTTGTTGTGCCAGTCCTCTGTTGTGTCTGTCATTCTCCTGTCTCTGTATATTTCTGGGTCTTCGTCTACTTTTATTAGTCCTTCTTCCCATGCACTCTTTAGCACTCGTCTTCACTGGTTTTCAGATATTGCCCCAGTGCTCTGTTCTCGATGTTTGACGCAGTCCTCTATACTTAGTAGTCCTCTCCCTCCTTCCTTTCGTGTTATGTATAGTCTGTCCGTATTTGCTCTTGGGTGTAGTGCTTTGTGTATTGTCATATGTTTCCTGGTTTTCTGATCTATGGTGCGGAGTTCTGCCTTCGTCCATTCCACTATTCCTGCGCTGTATCTGATTACTGGCACTGCCCATGTGTTTATGGCTTTTATCATATTTCCGGCGTTGAGTTTTGACTTAAGTATCGCCTTGAGTCTCTGGATATATTTCTTTTCCTGATCGTGTCCTTCATCTCTTGGTGTTTTATATCCCCAATCCTTCCTTATTCCCAGGTATTTGTATCCTGTCTCATGTATGTGTTTGATGTTGCTCCCATCTGGTAGCTTTATCCCTTCAGTTCTCGTTACTTTGCCTTTTCGTATGTTGACTAAGGCACATTTTTTCTATTCCAAACTCCATCCTGATGTCCCCAGATACAATCCTTACAGTTTGGATTAGGGTATCTATTTCCTTGATGCTCTTACCATACAGCTTGATGTCGTCCATGAACATCAGATGGTTGATTCTGTTGCCTCTTTTCTTGAGTTGGTACCCGGCATCCATCTCTGTAGTACGTTTGTCATGGGAATCATGGCTACTACGAAGAGTAGTGGGGACAGTGAGTCGCCCATGGAAGATCCCTCTCCTGATATTAACCTCTGCTAGTCTTATTCCAGAGCTTGTAAGTATTGTATTCCAGTTGTGCATTGTATTTTTGAATAAGCGGATGGTGTTTTCCTCTGCCCCATATATTTTCAGGCATTCTATTAGCCATGTGTGTGGTATTATGTCGAAGGCTTTCTTATAGTCTATCCATGCCATGCTTAGGTTGGTTTTCCTTCTCCTACTGTTCTTCATTACCATTTTGTCTATCAGGAGCTGGTCGTTTGTGCCCCTACACTTCCTTCTGCAGCCTTTCTGTTGGTGGGGGATGGTGTTTGTCTCCTCTAGGTAATTGTATAGCCTTTCTCTGATGATACCTGTTAGTAACTTCCACATTATTAGTAGGCAGGTGATAGGCCTGTAGTTACTGGCTATATTTCCCTTATTATTATTATTATTATTATTACTATTATTATTATTATTATTATTATTATTTATTATTATAATTATTATTATTATTATTATTCAGAAGATGAATCCTATTCATACGGAACAAGCCCACCGAAGGCCATTGACTTGAAATTTAAGCTTCCAAAGAACATGGTGTTCATTAGAATGAAGTAAGAGGAGGTAGGGGAGATCTTACTTATCGAAAAATAAAAATAAATCAATAAATCAATAATCAATAATAAGAGACTAAAAAATCAATTTTGTATCCTGTCAGCTATGAATACGTACCACGTATATACCAAACTTATACGATCATTGAATCTTTAGCATCATTCAAAATAATCTCAGAATCATATTTGTCATATATCTTCCACTTCATAAGGAAACGAAAAGGTATTTTATATCCTGTTAACTAAGACTACCTACACCAAACTTATACGCATTTCAAATCCTTAGCATCATTCAGAATATCCTCCTAACTATATTTGTCAGACAATTTCCAAGTCATAAAAGACAAAAATGGGTATTTTGTATCTTGTCAGCTATGAAGATGTACCCAGTATATTGCAAGCCTCCGGAGGTCCTGTTCAGTGTGTTACTCGAAGATTTGTGAGGGTCATAAATTGTCTCCATGATGAACGATATTCTGTTACCATGCAGATTCGGGCCCTATCTTGACACAATTAATCACTTACATGCTTCAGGGACAATTAGACTATTCAAAAATAGCTACTTCTTGACGAAGAATAATGATGATCATATTTTCCAAGCTTCAAGGACAATTAGGCTTTTCACAAATTAATTGTTATTGAGGAAGCAAGAAGCAAATAATAATAATAATAATAATAATAATAATAATAATAATAATAATAATAATAATAATAATAATAATAATAATCGTATTTTACAAGCTTTAGGAACAATTAGACTTAAAAAATAATATTTTTGACGAAGCAAGAAGCAAATAATAATAATAATAATAATAATAATAATAATAATAATAATAATAATAATAATAATAATAATAATAATAATAATATTAATAATAATAATAAAAATAATATTTTACAAGCTTCAGAGAAAATCAGTCTATTCAAAAATTGCTACCTCTTGAGGAAGCAAGAAGCAAATACTCTTACTATAATGGGCGTTATGTCTGTCCGTCCATCATTCAATCACGGCTAAACGGCTGGTCCGATGGGCATGAAACTTAGCAGGTTTATAGTGAAGACCACTAAGATAGATTATAATGGGGTTTCAAGCAACAAAAGGCACCAAAGGCGTCGGATGGGGCGGGGCGCCTTCCCCGAAACGGGGCTGGTTCAGCCCGGAGACTTAATAGATTTACGAATTCATCATACCTAAATTTCGGTTTACGTAGTAAATAATATGACTTTCGATTTTCGGTATACATACTAAATATGACTTACTATCGAATACTATGGGGCTAAGACATTAATAATAATAATAATAATAATAAAAATGATAATAATAATAATAATAATAATAATAATAAAATAAAAAAATGTGGCGCCGTGGAGGAGTTGGTTAGGTCGTCAATAGACTAAGTCAAGTTAAGCAACATTGGGGCTGGTCAGTCGTTGGATGGGTGACCGCTCTCCTCGGCGTTTGATTCCGTTGGGAAAGGATCTTTACCATAATTTCCTCAGTCTACTCAGCTGTAAATGAGTACCTATCCCTGATGGGGTAGGGTCCAGCTATGGGTTAAATAGCAAAACTCAGCAATGATGGAAAGAAATGAAGGAATAAAACGACAACGACGTAAATGGAACCTCTGGCAACAGAGGAGCCTCGTCCGGCAACCAGGTATTCAACCCAATTGAAGGGGAAGAAGACGGGTCAGGTACTTGGAGGTCGTCATCCAGCAAACTGATCACCACAACGACAGTAATCAACAGCCTGAGATTGGAGCTACAGAGGCAAAAAGGAAGAAATGGACAAAAGAAGAAAATAAGGAAATATGGAGATGCTACATCAGAAGCAACCCGACGGAGAGAGGATATAGAAGAAGATTGATCAACATCTGGAATGAGAGGAATAACACCCCCAAACACGAGCAAAGGCTGGCAGACCAAGTAAGGAACATAAAGAAAAAGAGCTGGCTCTCCCCAACAGAAAGAGAAGAACTGGATAGGGAAATGTCACACGACAACGAATTACACGAAGACGAAACTGAGAGACGATGCCACAGAAGACGACAGGGAGGATGAAGTATCAAACAACGACACACGAAGAAACACCAACGAGTAACAGAGAGGACGGAATGGGTAGAAAAGATTAGACAATGGATGGAGCCAGATACAGAGAGAACAAAGATCCCCTCCATGAAAGCCTACAACACCAAGAAATTAAAGGAGAAAACAAGTGAGGTCAATGAAATAATGGGCCTAATACACACCACCCAGTATCACAGAAACAAATAACTTGACATATGCAGGAGCAAGATTAGTAGCAGAACTGATGGGGATTCGAACACCAACACCACCGTCACAACCAACCAACAGAAACCAAAAACAGCAACCTCCTTGGAAAGGCGCCTGGAAAAGCAAATCATGGAGATGAGATCTGACTTGAGTAAACTGAAAGAGATGGCAGAAAAAAGGCTAAGAAGCAAGAAAACAAGGGAGGAACTCAACGAGAAATACAAAGTACAAGAGAGGGGACTAAAACAACACAATAGAAGATGTAAAACAGAGGCTTAAGGCCAAAGCACACAAGATCCAACGGTACATGAACAGGAATAAGGGATACCAACAGAACAAACTATTCGGAACCAACCAGAAAAGACTATACAGCCAACTAAGAGGGGAAGACAACCACCCAGAAATTCCTGAAGCCGAACCAAGTAAGAGACTATGGGAAAACATATGGAGCAATCCGGTATCACACAACAAACATGCAACATGGCTCCAGGAAGTCAAGGAAGAAGAAACAGGGAGAATAAAACAAAGATTCACAGAGATCACGACAGACACAGTCAGACACCAACTAAAGAAAATGCCAAACTGGAAAGCCCCAGGTCCCGATGAAGTCCATGGATACTGGCTCAAAAACTTCAAGGCCCTACACCCACGAATAGCAGAACAACTCCAGCATTGTATCTCAAATCACCAAGCACCCAAATGGATGACCACAGGAAGAACATCCTTAGTACAAAAAGACAAGAGTAAGGGAAATATAGCCAGTAACTACAGGCTATCACCTGGCCTACCAATAATGTGGAAGTTACTAACAGGTATCATCAGTGAAAGGCTATACAACTACCTAGAGGACAAACACCATCCCCCACCAACAGAAAGGCTGCAGAAGGAAGTGTAGGGGCACAAAAGACCAGCTCCTGATAGACAAAATGGTAATGAAGAACAGTAGGAGAAGGAAAACAACCTAAGCATGGCATAGATAGACTATAAGAAAGCCTTCGACATGATACCACCACACATGGCTAATAGAATGCCTGAAAATATATGGGGCAGAGGGAAATACCATCAGCTTCCTCAAAAATCATGCGCAACTGAATACAATACTTACAAGCTCTGGAATAAGACTAGCAGAGGTTTAATATCAGGAGAGGGATCTCCAGGGAGACTCGGGACTGTCCAGGGAGACTCACTGTCCCCACTACTCTTCGTAGTAGCCATGATTCCCATGACAAAAGTGCTACAGAAGATGGATGCCGGGTACCAACTCAAGAAAAGAGGCAACAAAATCAATCATCTGATGTTCATGGACGACATCAAGCTGTATGGTAAGAGCACCAAGGAAATAGATACCCTAAATCCAGACTGTAAGGATTGTATATGGGGACATCAGGATGGAGTTTGGAATAGAAAAATGCGCCTTAGTCAACATACAAAAAGGCAAAGTAACGAGAACTGAAGGGATAAAGCTACCAGATGGGAGCAACATCAAACACATAGTGAGACTGGATACAAATACCTGGGAATAATGGAAGGAGGAGATATAAAACACCAAGAGATGAAGGACACGATCAGGAAAGAATATATGCAGAGACTCAAGGCGATACTCAAGTCAAAAACTCAACGCCGGAAATATGATAAAAGCCATAACACTGGGCAGTGCCAGTAATCAGATACAGCGCAGGAATAGTGGAATGGACGAAGGCAGAACTCCGCACAGCATTGATCAGAAAACCAGGAAACAATGACAATACACAAAGCACTACTACACCCAAGAGCAAATACGGACAGACTATACATAACACGAAAGGAAGGAGGGAGAGGACTACTAAGTATAGAGGACTGCGTCAACATCGAGAACAGAGCACTTGGGCAATATCTGAAAACCAGTGAAGACGAGTGGCTAAAGAGTGCATGGGAAGAAGGACTAATAAAAAGTAGACGAAGACCAGAAATATACAGAGACAGGAGAAAGACAGAAAGAACAGAGGACTGGCACAACAAACCAATGCACGGACAATACATGAGACAGACTAAAGAATTAGCCCAGCGATGACAATTGGCAATGGCTACAGAGGGGGAGAGCTCAAGAAGGAAAAACTGAGGGAATGATAACAGCGGCACAAGATCAGGCCCTAAGAACCAGATATGTTCAAAAGTACGATAGACGGAAATAACATCTCTCCCATATGTAGGAAGTGCAATACGAAAAATGAAATCATAAACCACATAGCAAGTGAATGCCCGGCACTTGCACAGAACCAGTACAAAAAGAGGCATGATTGAGTGGCAAAAGCCCTCCCACTGGAGCCTGTGCAAGAAACATCAGCTACCTTGCAGTAATAAGTGGTACGAGCACCAACCTGAAGGAGTGATAGAAAACGATCAGGCAAAGATCCTCTGGGACTATGGTATCAGAACGGATAGGGTGATACGTGCAAACAGACCAGACATGACATTGATTGACAAAGTCGAGAAGAAAGTATCACTCATTGATGTCGCAATACCATGGGACACCAGAGTTGAAGAGAAAAGAGAGGGAAAAAAATGGATAAGTATCAAGATCTGAAAATAGAAATAAGAAGGATATGGGATATGCCAGTGGAAATCGTACCCATAATCATAGGAGCACTAGGCACGATCCCAAGATCCCTGAAAAGGAATCTAGAAAAATTAGAGGCTGAAGTAGCTCCAGGACTCATGCAGAAGAGTGTGATCCTAGAAACGGCACACATAGTAAGAAAAGTGATGGACTCCTAAGGAGGCAGGATGCAACCCGGAACCCCACACTATAAATACCACCCAGTCGAATTGGAGGACTGTGATAGAGCAAAAAAAAAAAAAAAAAAAAAAAAAAAATAATAATATCCTTTATTTCAGCTCAGGGGGTCCGGGTTGGTCAGGGTGTGGCTGAGAGAGAGAGGGAGAGTAGAGAGGGTGTTAGAGAGAAGAAAGA
>NC_087204.1:34414206-34421706 GCF_015104395.2 Macrobrachium nipponense | reverse complement strand
AATAATAATAATAATAATAATAATAATAATAATAATAATAATAATAATAATAATAATAATAATAATAATAATAGTAAAATCTATTTGAGGAGGAATACGACGTCGTAGGCATTCTGTCAATTATGAAAGATATAGGAAGACATAGAAGGTATATAGTCACCTTCATGGTAAGTGTTATAAACCCACTCCTTGTATTACGTAAGTATAAAACGTTTGGAGGTAATACTTGAGGATTTTATATGCCTGACGTTATGGAAAAGAAAGAAATAAGAATAATTTATACCATCTCTCTGGTAAATTCTACTCTAAAACTTTCATACATAGTTCTGTGTTTACATTAATGTAAAAGTTTTGCAGGTAAGAATTATGGAAGTTTTTACACCTGATTGCATGGAAATGGCAATAAACAATATATCATATAATTTAATTGGTATGTTTTACTCTAGAAATTTAATAGTTCTCTATATACGTAAGTGTAAAGATGTTGCAGGCAAGAATTACGACCATTTGTATAAATAAAATTATGATAAAGGTAAGACTTAACAATTTTATATGACTGACTTTATGGAAAAGAAAGAGATAAAAGTAATTTATACCAGGTAAGAATTAGGATGTTTTTACACCTGTTTGCATGAAAAATGGCAATAAACAATATACTATATAATTTATTTCGTATATTTTGCTCTAGAAACTTAAAAGTTCTCTGTATGCATAAGTGTAAAAGATATTGCAGGCAAGAACTGCGACTATTTATTTAAATAAAATTATGATAAAGTACAATAATATATATTTCAAGTATTTTATATAAATCTTACTCTAAAACGTTCGCAGTTCTGTTTAAGGTGTCAGTGTTTTGGAATTGGAACGTCTGTCAACACATTCTAAGTGTTAGGAAGACAATATATCTCAAGACATATACTTGTAACATGGAGGTATATGTGCGAGCATTTTAAACTTTTTTTTAACACATTCTGAGCTATAGAAAAATAAAATTTCTAAAAGCGTATACTTATAACACACAGGTGTTGGTATGAGCAGTCAAATCTTGACTGAACGTATCCTACATGTATGGAAGCTACTAGCTTCATACGACCTGTACATGTAACATACAGGGATATGTATCTGCAAACATACCTTTTATGAAAACATTCTACACATCAAAAACTTTACATTCCGCAAGGCCTGTCCCTGTGACATCCACTGACCAAACCCACAACAACAACAAAATCTATTCTACAACTCATTCCATTCCATCTAACTTCGACTGCAAAAAAAATGGAGGATTTTATAAACTGCTTCTAAGCTCTTTTAGCCTCGAAGTTTAATCTCTTAAGTGGTGCATGATAGCGCAGCCTCCACTTTTACGATCTTGTTGAAAAACACGACAGACACGGGAATGCTTTTCGATTTTTTTTAAGTATTCAATATCATCTTAGTTTCCGGGGCGTGATACAAAAAACTCCGGGTATTTGGTTTTTTACCCTAGGGTTATAGAATAGTTTGTAAGATTTTGCATTGTCACTAACAGGTAATAAAATGAAAATCTTTGTTGGCTTAAACATATTGATTTTGGTATGGTGTTTCATATAATAATATCTATTATTAAAAAATGATCATAAGTGTTGTAATAGTATATTTTTAGCTTAAATACATTGATTTTGACATGAAATTCCATTTATAATAATAATAATAATAATAATAATAATAATAATAATAATAATAATAATAATAATAGTAAATATAATAAGAATAATAATAGTTCATGATTCTATAATAATTACGAGATAGAATTGATCACAATGATTGTAATAGTATATTTTTTAGCTTAAATATATTGAATTTGACATGGAATTGCGTATGATAATAATAATAATAATAATAATAATAATAATAATAATAATAATAATAATAACAATAATAATACAATAATAATAATAATAATAATAATATAATAATACTATAATATAATAATAATAATTTTTGATCTATACATACTTATATATTTTTACTAATAATCAAAATAATACATTAATACATAATAAATAAATAAATCAATCAAAATCAAATAAATAAATTAAATAAATAAAAATAAAAATTAAAGAAATCAATCAGAATAAACACAAAAAAATAAATAAATGAATATTATTTTGTTAGGTACCTATCCGTTACAAAAAAATACGATCTATAAAATATAGATATAGGCAGATATATAGGTATAAAATATAGATATTAATATATATATTATATATGTATATATATATATATATATATATATAATATAATATATATATATATTATTATATATATATATATATATATATGGATATAGTATTTATATATATATATATATGTATATATATATATATATATATATATATATATATACATATATATATATATATATATATATATATATATATATATATATATATATATATATATATATATATATATATATATATATATATATATATATATATATATATAAGCGTGAAGGTGGGCCCTTGGAGACGTTGTAATTCGTTTTAATTCTTTATTTCCTACGTTTCGTAATATCTTTATCACATCTTCAGGGAATCTGTTAAACAATAAATAAAATTACTTTAAAATTACTTTAAAAATTACTCGAAAATTCAGCATTTATAAATTACAACACAATTAAAAAAATAAAATCAAAGACCGCTAACCAACTTAATGCAGAGAAGGCAAGAGACAGAATGACAATACCTAAATAAAAGTTAGCTCAGGTACAGTTGTGTGGAGGAGGTCTGGGTATTTAACTGGGGAACCAGTTGTTTAATAAATAATGATTCTAGGATAGGCAGTTCATATGCATTGCTTGTTCGGCCTATGATTCGGAAATGGCTTCTTTCTATATATGTTTTACAGATTTGTGAATGGTTTCTTATATTAGAATGTGCCGGGATTGGAGAGCCTACAGCCAGTACGGAAACTTAATCCCCGATGAGAGTCGATTCTGACCAGCAGTAACCTCCTCGTGGATCCGACATATGTCCCAGAGTTACACTTTGGGCAAGTATACTTAAAATTCACGTTAGAGGTCAAAAGAGGATCCATTTGATCTTTATATCTGAAAAAGGAACCGATTGTATGTGGGTTTCTTGGAACTAATTTCAGATTAATGGAACCATAGAGTTTATGAACAATTTGTGCAAACTTTTTCCGAAAGGAGTCATCATGTAAAAACGGGAATTTGGCATAAAAAGCTAATTTTGGTACTGTACAGGGTTTGGCGACATTAGCGAATTGTTTGTTAAGAAACAAACGGAGCCTTTTATAAAACAAAGTCTATGGGAAGTAATTATTCGTAAAATATCCAGAAAGGAAACTAATTTCTTGGTGGAAGGATTGCCAGTTCGATGTAATAAAAAACGCCCTGTGGAGGAGAGTAAAAACAGTTTAGTTTAAAATCACAAAAACAAGAACTATAGTAATTGGACTCTAGACCAGTAAAAGTTTTCTTTCTAAAAACGGATGTATTAAAAGAGCCATTACCCTTAGTGAAAAGAACGTCTAAGAAAGGTAATTTATTGTTCACCTCTTTTTCTACGGTAAAATTAATGTTACTATGTTTAGCATTAACATATGCTAAAAAGGAGTCAATATCACAGTCATTTTTAAATGAGGCGAAGGCGTCATCAATATACCTACCATAAAAGAGTGGATGGAACCTGAGTGGGCAGTCATCTAACATGCGTTCTTCCAGCGAGCACATGAAGATGTTGGCAAAAGCGGGACCCAAGGGAGAGCCCATGGCCACACCGTCTGTTTGCTTATAAAGTTTGCCGTCAAAAAAAAAGGCAGTGTCCCGCACTGCTAGTTCTAAAAGAGTTTTAAAAAACGAACGATTGAAATTGTTAAAAACAGAATCTGACTCAGGAAAAGGTTTGTTTAAGATAATATCGATAGTTTCTTCTACAGGGACATTAGTAAGAGAGATTCAACGTCTAAACTGGCCATTTTCAAATCAGCGTCCTGTAATAAGACTTAATCCTTAAAAGAGTAAGAGTTACTGAAAGTAAAATAATTTTTGGTCAGCGGTTCTAAAAAAAGGTACCAAATATTTAGCTAGCTTATAATTAGGTGCATTATATGATGCCAAAATTGGTCTCATTGGTGTATTAGGCTTCTGTATTTTTGAGAGACCATATAAAACTCCAAAGGAAGATCCGGTGACAAACAAGTCCTGGTTATTATGTGTTATCATCCATAATTTTCTCTTTCTTTGGAAGACGTAAAAATCTGTTTATTTTGTCCTCAGTTACTGTGATATAGTAAAAATCGGGTGCTCCAATTTCAGTGAATTACCTTGGTCTCTTGAGATAGTCAAAATTTTTTTTCTTTATAATCGGTTGCATCTAATAAAACAGTTTCCTTCCCTTTGTCGGGTCTGGTAATAACCAGATCTTTTCTACTTGCCAGCTGTTTAAGGATGTGATGATCTTCCTTTTTAAAGAATGGAGTCCAGCGCGTTTTCAATTTTCTAAATGCACCCTGGGACAGTTCGAAGCGTTGTTTCTGAAGGTCGCTTATGTTCACGTTAAACGGCAATGCTGTCAGCCTGTAACAAACAAATCTTGGTAAGTTTCATTATTGATAATATTTTCACTTTTCAGAGTTCTCAGGAAACAGTTAATTTTATCTTCCGTTTTAAGAATGGTTGCATAATTGGGAGATCCAACCATCTGGAACTTGGAGGAATCATTAAGAATGATTTCCATTTTCGTAATATGAGGTCTTCATTATGTGATAGTTCCTGTAGGATCTTAAAATCTGTCTTTTTAAAAAAAAGGGGTCTAAGAGGGAAGAATTTCTCCTTTCTCTGGGTTTAGATTTCTGCATGCCTAACTTTAAACCTAACTATTATAAATTTATTTTGCCACTAGAATCTATTTTTCATAGACTTAAATCGCTGCCTTTTGATGTCCACCTTGTTGGTCTCCAAAACCGTTTATTTGAGCTGTCACATAACTCTTTCAGAAAACTAGACCCAATGGACTTTTTTTCTTAAAAAGGCTGATTTTAAGATCCTACAGGAACTATCACAGAAAGAAGACCTCATAATCACCAAACCAGATAAAGGTAAGGGAGTTGTTTTATTGAACAAAGTAGATATTATTACGAAAATGGAAATCAAGTTCCAGATGGTTGGATCTCCCAATTATGCAACCTTTTTTATAACGGAAGATAAAATTAACCGTTTCCTGAGAACTCTGAAAAGTGAAAATATTATCAATAATGAAACTTACCAAGATTTGTTTGCCACGGGCTCGTCTTATAGCATCCTTTATGGGCTACCGATGATTCATAAAGAAGGTGTTCCTTTACGACCAACTTCTTGCATCATACAATGCTCCAATTACAAATTAGCAAAGTTTCTCGTTCCCTTGCTTGAGCCATTAACCACAAATAAGTACACCTTAAAATATTCTAGTCAATTTAAAGAAAAGATTTTGTTGCAAGATTCAGACATATTCATGACCAGCTTTGATATAGAATCTTTGTTTACTAATGTACCCGTGGAGGAAACTATCAGTATCCTTTTAAATAGGCTTTTTCCCGAACCCGACTCAGTTTTCAGTTGTTTTAACCGTACGTTTTTTAAGACTCTTTTAAGCTTGGCTGTGCTGGACACAGCCTTTATTTTCAACGGTAAGTTATACAAGCAAGTTGATGGCATGGAGATGGGGAGTCCTCTCGGTCCCACTTTTACCAACATTTTTATGTGCTCCCTAGAGGAGCCCTTCTTAGATGACTGTCCCTTAGCCTGCCGCCCCCTTTTCTATGTAAGGTATGTTGATGATACCTTTGCCCTTTTTAGACGTAATTATGATGCTGATTCCTTTCTTGAGTTTATAAATGTACAACATTCCAACGTTAAGTTTAACCTAGAAAAAGAAAATGAAAATAAGCTTTCTTTTTTAGACGTCCTTGTTTTAAGACAAAATAATATTTTTAACACCACGATCTTTAGGAAAAGAACGTTCACGGGCTTAGGGTTAAATTCTTATAGTTTCTGTTCTTATAATTTTAAAATCAATTCTGTTTTTACTCTCCTCCACAGGGCTCTTACGCTAACTTCTGATTGGTTTCTGTTCCAAGATGAGATCGTCTTTTTATGTAAATATTTTAAAGAAAACTGCTTCCCATCTGAACTGGTCTTTAAGACACTTCGCTTGCTTTTAGACAAGCACTTCTCCCTAAGAATTACAAATTTTAATGTTCCTAAATTGAATTTTTATGCTAAGTTCCATTTTTTGTTAGATGACACTTTTAGGAAAACATTTTCCCAACATATCCAAAATAAGTTTGGGGCTATTAAGGTTCATTTGATTTCCATTAATCTCGTAACCATTGGGTCAGTATTCAAGTTTAAAGATCGTTTATGCCTTTATATGTCCTCCGGGTGTGTGTATAGCTATTATTGCCCTAAATGTAATTTAGGAACTTATATTGGATCCACCTGGAGGCTTCTGAAGGTACGCATAGATTCACATCGTGGAGCAAGTTATAGGACAGGCAGCAAAATTGCAGGCCCAGAGTTTTGTAATATTAGAAATCATTCGAAAATATGTAAAACCTCCATTGAAAACAAGGACTTTACAGTTGTAGGACGAGCTTCCAACAGCCACGATTTGACAATCTTAGAATCGTTAATGATCAAACGACTCGTCCCCTTGTTGAACAGCAAACCTCTGCTGGCATACTGTACCTCTCTTAGTCTCTTCCTTTTATCTCCAGTCTTGTCATTGCCGCTGAATAGGTTGGTCCAGTTTTACTTTACTTGAATATTTTTTATTAATCTTTTTCTGTTTTATTTTTTTTCTACTTATTTTAATTTTTGTCCTATTTAGTTTAGGTTTTTTATTTTTAAAGGTGTCCTTTTAGTCTTTTAATATTGCAAGTTTGTAATCATTGTGCAACTTTTAAATTTCAAATTCTTAGCTTTATTGTAATTTATTTTATGCTATCTATTTTGTACAGCCCTCGAAAATGTAATGAAGACATTACGAAACGTCAGGAGTAAATTGACCCTTTTAGCAAGTCTTTATGTCCTTCTCCTCATTGATGTATATCCGGCTGTGGCCACGCGCTGTGGATATATATATATATATATATATATATATATAATAATAATAATAATAATAATAATAATAATAATAATAATAATAATAATAATAATAATAATAATAAAACGTTCATACGATCACATGCTTATACATTACCAAAAATAAACTCAGAAACTATAGGAAAGTTTTGAAGCGAAAACTCAACACGGCAATTAAAAGTGAATCGTCATCTCTCGTCTTCTTCTCATCCAAACGTTTTATCCTTTCAGAAATATTCCTCCTTTCGAGCAAGCATTTCTCTTGAAGACGATTGGGAGAGATTAGGAGGAGGAGGAGGAGAGGAGGAAGAGGAGAAGAAGAAAAAGGTAGTTTTCCTCCTAAAGCTTTTATACCTCCGTCTTTGACTTGT
>NC_087204.1:34394206-34404206 GCF_015104395.2 Macrobrachium nipponense | reverse complement strand
GATTAATATTTCCTTAATAAAAACAAGAAACATCACTCCTTTCAAAAAATAACAATGACAAAACTCCCAAAATACTGATATTTCCTTTAAAAGCGAGATGTGTGTGTTTCTCCTTTGTTGAGTTCTACTGACGTGGAAGAAGGCGTCGGCCTGAATAATTATACGACTTCCTTTTGCGCCCAGGACCTCCCAATTAGCAGGTGATTCTAAAGCTGCCAGCCCCGTAAATGTGGCCCCGGTAATGCCTAGCTGGGGCTTAAAAAATGTCCCTTTGTTCCCTCAGAGGCTGCGTTTATGAGAGAGAGAGAGAGAGAGAGAGAGAGAGAGAGAGAGAGAGAGAGAGAGATATTACCAGAGGAAGTAAATTGTCAATAAATAAATGTTTCCAAAACTCTGGAATTCTCAGAAAGAGGCAGAGGAGAGAGAGAGAGAGAGAGAGAGAGAGAGAGAGAGAGAGAGAGAGCGTTTATCAGAGGAGGTATTACCAAGGAGGAGGTAAATTATCAATAAATAAATGTTTCCAAAACTCTGGAATTCTCAGAGAGAGAGAGAGAGAGAGAGAGAGAGAGAGAGAGAGAGAGAGAGAGAGAGAGAGAGAGAGAGAGAGAGAGAGAGAGAGAGAGAGAGAGAGGAGGTAAATTGCCAACAAATAAATGTTTAAAAAACAAAATCTGGAATTCTCAGAGAGAGAGAGAGAGCAGAGAGAGAGAGAGAGAGAGAGAGAGAGAGGAGGTAAATTGTCAACAAATAAATGTTTTCAAGAACTCTGGAATTCTCAGAGTAGTACATACATTCATACATACAAGTAAGTTCTGTATTAGCAAATACCTTTATCACGTTGATAGATTACTATAAAACGTAGAGTTTTGTGAATATAATATATATATATATATATATATATATATATATATATATATATATATATATATGTATATATATATATATATATATATATATTATATATATAGTATATATATATATATAATAAGTATTAATGACATATCCCTTTTCTAATAATAATATATTTATTAAGAACCGTAGATTTGTTAGTAATGCCGTTTGGCCTCATATGTGGCAGACTACAACACCGGATATAAATGATTTATCTCTCCTATGAGTAGAATTTTTATCATAAGATTTATTTTCATTCACATTCACATCCTGCCAAAGGGTATGTAAGTGTATATGTATGTATGTATGTATGTATGCATATGTAGCTATACGTACAACACACTCACACATACATACATACGAAATAAATTTTATGTATATATATATATATATATATATATGCAAATATATAATATATATATATATATATATATATATATATATATATATATATATATATATATATAATATATATATATACTATATATATATATATATTTATATATATTAATATATATGTATATGTATATATATATATATTATATTAAATGTATATATATACATATATGTATATATATATATATATATATATATATATTATATATATATATATATATATATATATATATATATATATATCTATATATATGTATATATATATATATGTATGTATGCATGTACGTATATATATATATATATATATATATATATATATATATATATATATATATATATATATGTATATATATACTATATATATATATATATGTCTATATATATATATATATATATTATATATCTATATATATATATATATATATATATATATATGTATGTATATATATATTTATATATATATATACTATATATATATATATATATATATATATATATATATATACTATATATATTATATATATATGTATGTATATATAGTATATATATATATATATATATATATATATATATATACATTATATGTATGTATGTATATATAGTATATATATATATATATATTGTAATCTCATCTTAAATTATTTCTTTGTTTCTCTTAACGTAAGTTAAATTTTTTTTTTTTTTTTTTTGTCTTTCAATGTCTCGAGAAACTGCTTGTTGAATCTTTTCGCTCCCCTCAAGGGTTTTTGTTTTTGTTGTTATAGTTTTATTTATCCGCTCGTTTCCCTATTTTCATGTTTCAACGAGTGGAGGATCGTCTTCAGTAATTGCCTCTTTCGCCTGATGGTTTTACGCTGTCAAAACGTACTTAATGTGGGAGAGGTTTTCATCATGGAAGGTTAATCGTTACGGTTCCCCTAAGAAGGGAGGTTCAGCATCACCATTTATACCGCGCTCTTCGTCATTGTTTTTCTGCAACATTGCCTTCTGCCACGGACAGGACTTTGAGACGCTCGCTTCACTTTTATAAAAACGCCAAGCTGCTGTTGGTGGTGAGGGTTTGTCCCGTGCCCTCTTGTGCGAGTTTGTCTGTGGGCTTTCATTTTTTTTTGCCCCCGTATGACCAAGGCCCAGACCTTGCATCGACGACGACGACGAGTGCACTGCTGTATCCTCCGGGAATCGTCAGGAGGCCTTCTGAGGCCGGAGAAGGGTGAGCATCCCCTTTTGCCCTTATATACTTTCCCCTTTACGTGAGTGGACTCATAAATGTTTTTGAGTGTTGCTGCCAAGCATCAAGTGGAGGCTCCCGCGAGAGCCTTGTAGACGGTTTTCTTCGACTGAAGCAGTTTCAGTGAGATTTTGATATGATTTGATGAATGAACAATTAATTACGTATCGATTGGATGAACTAAGGTGTATCCTAATTATTTTTTTGTTGCTGTAAATTATTAGTGTTAAGGAAAAGTCAGTTATTAGTATTAAGTTTCTTGGCTTTTTCTCCAACCTATCGTGTACACGTGGAGTGAGTGTTGATTTCGTTCTTCTACTGTGACATTTCTCTCTTACTCTGCGGTATAATAGTTAGGTAGGAGTTTGAGGTATGTGAGGACAATTATTGTATATGCTTGGGTGCTTATTTTTCTAGTTCCTCAAGCAGGTTTTCGAGGACATTTCTTTGAATTTTATTTGTGAATAAATAAGTGTAAAATTTAGACATTTTTTTTTTTTGTCTCCCCCTTTGAGTGTTTCGTTACCTGAAGTCTTGTGTATAGTAAATCTTTGTCTGGACTGGCAATTGATTTATTGAACGGAGGACCTGTTTAAAAAAAAAAAATAGAGTAATGACAATAATTTATTGTCTCTTAAAGAAAGTTCATAACAAATTTGGCGACCGTGATAGGATCCTCTGAGTTCACACAGGCTTTGGTTACGGGACACTCGGGGAGGTGTGAAAGCCATTGAACTGATTTAGGTTGGTAGGCAGATCCCTATTTTTGAAGTTAGTTAAAATGTATTATTTTGAGGATGAGGAAGAAACTTCGGTAGTCAGGTTTTTAGCTGATCCTAACTGGGAGAGGAACTTGTTTGAGCTTAGAAAGGATCAGTTGTACATTATATCGGAGTTCCTAATTTAGGTTTGGCCACAGAGGTAAAGAAAGGACATTTGTTATTCAGGTGATTAGGGCTGCTAAGGAGTATAAAGAAAATGAAAAGGATCATATAAAAGAAAGTGACCCGACAGCTGTGAGCGTTAAAATTTTAGGGGATGATATTGATGAGGTCTGTGGTAACAAGGACGGTCCATAGAACTATTACGGGGAAAAAGCTCGTATTCGTGTTGTTAGACTTGAAAGCTTTACAGCTCAAGGCCGATGAACGGGATAAAGAACGTGCCCATGAAATCGAGATGTTAACTTTACAAAAAATTCTTAAACAAGGTAGAAATAATAACCAGACTAATATGTCTCGTGATGAGGGTAAATTCAATATGGTTTTACTGCTTTGAAACTCGTGCTCAATTTTCGGAGGATGATGTAAATGAATTTTTTCATTGCTTTTGAGCGTATAGCGAAGAAATTGGGAGTGGCCACTCGATATGTGGACAACGTTGATTCAGTGCAGGTTTGTTGGGAAGGCCCAAAGTAGTTTCAACACTTTGGATGAGACTCTGGCATCCGATTATGATAGTGTTAAGTCTCATCATTTTGAAAGCCTATGGATCTGGTGCCAGAGGCTTATCGGCAAAAATTTAGAAATTTAAAGAAAGCACGCGGAGACATACGTCGAGTTTGCCAGGAAAAAGACCCCATTTCTGGATGATTGGCTGAAGTCAAAAGAGGTGGATGACTTTGCTAAATTGAGGGAGCTTGTTTTGGCAGAGGAGTTTAAAAGAAATCTCGGAGATGCGTATCCATTTGGAGGAGCTGAAAATAGATTCGGTACAGGAGCTCGCCGTCTCCTCTGATGAGTACGCTCTCACCCATAAGGAGGAACCTTTAGGTAATAATGATAGCCAGGGAAGAAGTTCCTTCAACCTCGGACGAATTTGGACAGTCATCCGGAAGGAGGGTCTATGAGGATCATAGGAATATAGTAATAATAACAATAAAAAAGGTAATGGTGATGGTAATAATAAAGGGGTCAGTGTGAATCACAAAGTTTTGTGAATAGCTACCGACCTAATGATAGTGGTAGGAACTATGAGAGACACTTCTCAATATAATAATATAAGGTGTTATTATTGT
Source organism: Macrobrachium nipponense (assembly GCF_015104395.2). Classification (NCBI taxonomy): domain Eukaryota; kingdom Metazoa; phylum Arthropoda; class Malacostraca; order Decapoda; family Palaemonidae; genus Macrobrachium; species Macrobrachium nipponense. The sequence continues at coordinate 34,399,671 of NC_087204.1, read as the reverse complement.
CAAGGCAGGCCTGGGCATTCAAAGGCAAATTGTTTCTTTCGTAAGAGGCAGTTGGAAAACAATCAAAGTCCTATAGGAGTAGTTACTGAGAAAATAACCAAAGGCAAATGGTAGTAAATGAAAATGATAAATGACTAAAATTTCACAAATATATTTCGGACGGGATAGTATATTCTGATTGTGACAAGCGTTTCGCACGAGGTGTTAAAATTTTGAGAGATACTGGTGCCGCACAATCACTCATTTTGAAACTGCGCTTCCAGAGAAATTTATATTTGCTAATAATGATTTTGTTGTGCTTGGAGGTTTTCCTAACTCTGTTTCCTCTTACCCTCTAGAGGACCATGTATGTTGAATGTAAATATTTTTCTGGGTTTGGCTAAACTTGCGGTAGTTAGCAGTTTACCAGTTCCTGGTATTCACCTTTTGTTAGGAAATGATTTGGCCTCTGATTATGATAATTTATTATTACCTATTTTGACAATTGTGTCCGAAGTAGGCGTATCGGGTGAGCCTATCTCGGTCGTGACCCGTTCAAAGTCACGAGACGTTGATCTCGAAGATGTCGATCTTGATTTAGAAGTAGTTGACAGACAGGTGACAGACTGTATGACTCGTAGTAGTAGTAGTAGTAGTAGCGATAGTAGTTGTAGTAGCATAATGAAGTTAATAATTTGAGGAATATTAAGGGTGGGACTGAAAACTTTCAAAAGGAACAAGGTAAAGAATTTACTGGATATAACCTTGGTATTCCCGAGAATTTGACGAAACCTGTCATCGTCAAGGAGGGTGGTTTGATCTACCGTTTTAGCAGGTCGGCGGATGCACCTGCGGAACAGGTAGAGGTCAGGAGACAGTTGTTGGTCCCTAGTGAGTATCGTGATAAACTTTTGTTCCTGGCGCACGAAAATAATTTATCTGGTCATTTTGGTGTAAGAAAGACTTTTCAGAAATTAGCTGAATCTTTTTATTGGCCAGGGATGCGCAAGGATGTCAAGAGTCATGTGTTATCGTGTAGATGTGTCAACTTGTTGGAAAACCTAATCAGAAGGTACCGAAGGCTCCTCTTATTCCATCCCGGCAGTCGGGGAGCCATTCGGGAAGTGATCATAGATGTAGTTGGGCCCTTTGCCGCGGACGCGCGGTGGGAATGAATACATTTTTACTATAGTAGATAGGATGTCCCGCTTCCCTGAGGCTCTCCCGCTGAGGAGTATTCGGGCGGAGAAAGTTGTTGATTGTCTGGTTGGATTTTTCACGAGGTTTGGATTTCCGAAAGTAGTACAGAGTGACTGTGGAACAACTTTACTAGTAAATATTTCAAAAGCGAATGACCGAACTAGGGATAAATCATATAACTTCTTCACCTTATTATCATAAACCAAAAGCCAGGGTCAGGTGGAGAGATTTCATCAGACTCTTAAATCTGTACTAAAGAAATTCTGTTTTGAGACAGGTAATGACTGGGATAAAGAGTTGCCGTATGCACTGTTTTGCTATACGGTCAATTCCTAATGAGTCTGTTGGTTTTTCTCCATTTCAATTGATATTTGGCCATTGTCAGGGGTCCCCTGGATGTGGTAAGGGAACATTGGGAGGGAGATAGTCCTGTATGTTAATGTTTTAGATCATGTCTCCACTTTACAGGAAAAGTTGCATCGAGCTCGGACTTTTGCTCAGGAACACCTGGCTGAAGCCCAAGCATCCATGAAGTATAACTATGATGTAGGTACTCGTATAAGGAGCTTTAATGTTGTGACCAAGTGCTGGTGTTGTTTCCTATACCTGGAAATCCTCTGAAAGCCCAATTTCAGGTCCGTGGAAGATACTTAAGAAGAAAATAAATGATGTAAAATTATCTAATTGAAACGCCGGATAAGAGACGGAAGTCCTCGTATATGTCATATAAATATGATTAAACCTAATATTAGTAGAGGTAATGATGTAATTGTTGAACAGTGAGTGTCGTAGATGTAGAAGTAGAACCATTTTTGAGTGACAAATTGCCAGTAAGTCCGAATGGGTTGAAGAGTAACTTCTGATATTTTAAATATCTAACATTAAATTTCAGCACCTGGACGTTGGTAAGGCAAAATCTTTAATGAAATTAATTAATGACTACAAAGATCTTTTCAGGACACACCAGGTAGGACAAATATCTACAACATGATGTCGATGTTGGGGAGGCTCAGCCTATTAAACAGTGCCCCTATGGATGCTGAAACCCCCCTCAAAAGAGAGATAGTCAAGGAGGAAGTAAATTATATGCTTAACCATGATCTCATCGAGCCAAGCTGTAGTCCTTGGAGTTCGCCTGTGGTCTTGTTAAGAAAGAAGGCGAGAGCACCGCCTCTGCTTTGACTATCGAAAGGTGAACGCCGCCACTAAAACAGACTCCTTCCCTTTGCCTCGGTAGAAGACTGCATTGACAGAGTTGGGTCTGCCAGGTATATTAGTAATTCGATTTACTAAAAGGTTATTGGCAGGTAGGTCTTACACCCGAGGCTAAGAAAATCTCTGCTTTTGTTACGGGTGACGGTTTGTTTTGAATGTAAAGTCATGCCGTTTTGGAATGAAAGAATGCAGCCGCCACATTTCTTTCAAAGGCTGATGAACTTTATAACTAGTCGTCTGGAGGGATGTGTTGTTTACATTGATGATCTAGTGGTATACAGTGATGACTGGGATACACACCTAAAACGAATTGAGGCTTTGTTTGAGGCACTGCGGAGGGCTGGACTAGTCATCAATTTAAGAAAGAGCGAATTTGCTCAGGCAAAAGTTACCTATCTTGGGCATGAAATTGGTTTGGGTAAAGTCGCCCCGAAACAAGCGAATGTCGAAGCGATTACAGTCTACCCAGTTCCTCAAAATAGAGGGGGTGTGAGACGGTTTTTAGGAATGGTAGGGTATTATCGTAAGTTTATAAAGAATTTTTTCTGACCTCGCCACTCCCCTGACTGAATTATTAAAGAAAAATGTAACATTTCTGTGGAATAGCGAGTGTCAGAGGGCATTTGAAAGCTTAAAATCTACCTTAATAACTTTTCCTTTGTTACGTTCACCTGATTTTTTCTCTCCCTTTTTGTTTATCCACTGATGCAAGTGACACAGGAATAGGTGCCGTCCTACTTCAGAGGACTGCAATGGACCATGCATCCCGTCGCTTTCTTTTCAAAGAAACTACTACCTGCTGAACGCCGATACTCTACTATTGAGAAGGAAGCCTTGTGTTTGGTCAGGGCCATCATTCATTTTTGATGTTTTTTATTTGTCAGCCTCTGCTGAGCCCATTAAGGTCTATACGGATCATAATCCGTTAATATTTTTGAATAAATTTAAGGATAAAAATCAGCGTATTTTGCGCTGGAGTTTGCTTTTGCAGGAGTATCCGTTGTCTATACAACTATAGCTGTAATATAAATACTGTACCCGATGTCCTTTCTAGGTCATTTGATGGAGTTTAGGACAGTGGCCATGTTTTATTGTTTTAGGACTCCGTATATTTTGTGCAAACTGTTTTTAGGTTAGCAGTAGTTCGTTTAAGGCATATTTATTATTAAGCTTTAATATTAGTTTGTTTCCTTACACAAATAAATTTTTATTGAATGTTTTACCTTTTATGTAATTGGTTCGTTAAATTTGACTAGTTGTGAGAGGAATCATTTTAACTTTAATTAAAAAAAAAATAATTAATTATTTTTTTTCCTTTGAGGGGGAAGCTGTAATATCATCTTAAATTATTTCTTTGGTTTCTCTTAACGTAAGTTAAATTTTTTTTTTTTTTTTTTTTTTTTTTGTCTTTCAAGTCTCGAGAAACTGCTTGTTGAATCTTTTCGCTCCCCTCAAGGGTTTGTTTTTGTGTTATAGTTTTTATTTATCCGCTCGTTTCCCTATTTTCATGTTTCAACGAGTGGAGGATCGTCTTCAGTAATTGCCTCTTTCGTCTGATGGTTTTACGCTGTCAAACGTACTTAATGTGGGAGAGGTTTTGTTTTTCATCATGGAAGGTTAATCGTTACGGTTCCCCGAAGGGAGGTTCAGCATCACCCATTTATCCGCACTCTTCGTCATTGTTTTCTCTGCAACATTGCCTTCTGGCCACGGACAGGACTTTGAGACGCTCGCTTCACTTTTATAAAAACAAACGCCAAGCTGCTGTTGGTGGTGAGGGCTTGTCCCGTGCCCTCTTGTGCGAGTTTGTCTGTGGGCTTTCATTATTTTGCCTCCGTATACCAAGGCCCAGACCTTGCTCGACGACGACGACGAGTGCACTGCTGTATCCTCCGGAATCGTCAGGAGGCCTTCTGAGGCCGGAGAAGGGTGAGCATCCCCTTTTGCCCTTATATACTTTCCCCTTTACGTGAGTGGACTCATAAATGTTTTTGAGTGTTGCTGCCAAGCATCAAGTGGAGGCTCCCGCGAGAGCCTTTGTAGACGTTTTCTTCGATGAAGCAGTTTCAGTGAGATTTTGATATGATTTGATGAACAATTAATTACGTATCGATTGGATGAACTAAGGTGTATCCTAATTATTTTTTTTGTTGCTGTAAATTATTAGTGTTAAGGAAAGTCAGTTATTAGTATTAAGTTTCTTCGGCTTTTTCTCCACCTATCGTGTACGTGAGTGAGTGTTTGATTTCGTTCTTCTACTGTGACATTTCTCTCTTACTCTGCGGTATAATAGTTAGGTAGGAGTTTGAGGTGTGAGGGACAATTATTGTATATGCTTGGGTGCTTATTTTTCTAGTTCCTCAAGCAGGTTTTCGAGGACATTTTCTTTTGAATTTTATTTGTGAATAAATAAGTGTAAAATTTAGAACATTTTCTTTTTTTTGTCTCCCCCTTGAGTGTTTCGTTACCTGAAGTCTTGTGTATAGTAAATCTTTGTCTGGACTGGCAATTGATTTATTGAACGGAGGACCTGTTAAAAAAAAAAAAATAGAGTAATGACAATAATTTATTGTCTCTTAAAGAAAGTTCATAACAATATATATATATATCTATATATACTATATATACTATATATATATATATATATATATATATATATATATATATCTATATATATATATATATATATATATATATATATATATATATATATATATATATATATGATATATCTATATATATATATATATATATATATATATATGTATATATATATATATATATCTATATATATATATATATATATATATATATGTATATATATCATATATATATATCTATATATATATATATCTATATATATATATATATATATATGTATATATATATCTATATATATATATATATATATATATATATATATATATATATATATTCATATATGTATATATATATTTTATCTGTATATGTATATATATATATACTATATATATATAGATCTATATATATATATATATATATATATATTGCACGTATATATACGTACATACATACGTACATACATACATGCA
>NC_087204.1:34386938-34389438 GCF_015104395.2 Macrobrachium nipponense | reverse complement strand
CAGTCACCTAATCTCTCTTTAGATATATCATATATATATATATATATATATATATATATATATATATATATATATATACTATATATATATATATATATATATTACATATATATATATCACTACATATATATATATATATATATATATATATATATATATATATACATATAAACAACTATATATATATACTATGACATACACACACACACACACATATATATCTATGTATATTATACTATCATATTATATTATATATATATATATATATATATATATATATATATATATATATAATATATATAGATAATATAACTACTTGCTTATGCGTGTGTGCGTTATATGTAAACAAGTTTATATATATATATAATTTTTCCTGAATGAATTTTTTTCTACAACTTGAGATACTCAAACATTACAACATATAACTAATACCTCCTAGAAAAATGAATTATAGAAAATAATTTAAACTAATGAACATAAATCTTATCTCCCCGAGGGATACCCACCAAGTTAATCCTTGCAGACAAATCCTTGAAATATGGCAAACCAAAACTGCAACTCTCTCTTTCTATAGCACCCTGAGTCAAGTGGCCATTCCAAAGTATTCTGTCCTAACTCCCATCTCCTTCCACCGAGCATTTTATGATACAAGGAGTGAGCTGTTGGCCCGGTGGAATAGGCTCTTTCGACCATAACTTTTGCGACGTATTTGGGATGACGTCAGTGGTTAGAAAAGACTTCGAGTACACAGATGTCTCTGGGTTTTTATAGATGCTGTGGTTGGCTAAATGTCTTTTTTGGAGAAACCTTAGTCAAGATGGCGAATCTTTTTTTCTTAGGTCCTGAATTTATTTCTGAAGTCAACGTAAGCCTTTTTTGGTAATTTTTTTTTTTTTTTAGTAACCGTTAATCAATGTTAAGCTTATGAATTCATTTCTAAGTCAGAGCAAGTGTTTTCTAATGTCTTCTTTTGGAGAAACGTTATTCAAAATGAAGGTGAATATGTTCCTTTAGGATATGAATTCATTTTTAAGTCAACTAAAGCATTTTTTTTATAACATAACGATGATATACTTGGGTAAGCATTATCAAAATTTTTCAGTTTATGAATTTATTTAGTTTTGGGTAATGCACTTTTTTTTTTAGATACTGCAGATACAGTTTTGCACACACGCTGTTCACAGTCAAGATGAATATTTTTTCACGAATTAATATTCAAGTCAACGTAAGTTTTATCAGCTACTGATGATATCTTTTTTGGCTATGTTATTCATAATTAAGATGAAAATGGTTTTCCGTTCAGTTCAATTTTTTATGCATTGTGACTTTTTTTTTTGGTTACTGATAATAACTCTTTAGATAGACTTTATTCAAAGTTAGGGTGAATATGTATTTTTTCCTTTTCATGAATAGAATGTAAAATAGAATGTATTGAAAAATAAAATATTTTGGGTTCGCTTCAGATTAGGTTTTTCAGTTTATGACGTTTGTTTTTTCTGAGTCAATGTGACTTTTTTTTTTTTTAGCTATTTTTTCATTTCATGAATTCATATTTCAGTCAACGTAACGTCTTTTGTTACTGATAGTCTTTTTAGATACAAATTAGTTAATATCGATATGAATATGTTTTCAGCTTATGAATTCATATTCCAGTAAACGTAGCTTTTTTTTGGACATTAAATAATGTGAGGTGAAAGCTAAATTTGTTTTAGACAAGTGTTTATTTGCTAAAAATGAATTCACTGTTTATTTTGGAATTAATGAGATAAGTCTAACATTTCACCTAGTTATTATTATTATTATTATTATCATTATTATTCTTATTATTATCATCCAGAAGATAATGGAAAATGCCCACAGGGGCAATTGAATTTAATTATGAATAAACAAATAAATAAAAACCTAGAAGTAACATGAATGCAAGAACTATATGTCCCCATCTGTACTATGTTATAGATTTGAAATTGAAATTCACATAATATAACAGTTTGTTCCATACGATATGGCGAACTATATCAACTAATGGAAGATTTATATGGGTAATCCCATTACCCCTATTGGAGAGCGCTTTAAAAGCAGTGTAGCCAGATCTCTAATGGTTCAATATTTAGATTCCCATCACCGCATTTTTGTGAACGAATATATATGTCCTACAATTAAGCTACAAATTATTAGGCCGGGTTATCAATGCATTGTTTACAAAGCAAAAATGGATATTGGATAAACTTACTGTTTTTATAGAGGTGTAATGGAACTCAACTCTGTCTCGAATTACTTTAGAAAAATAATTTTCAACGAAAGATTCCAGAGTGATGATAAATTGTTTCAAGTGATGAAAATAACTTATCGAAGAGAGAGAGAGAGAGAGAGAGAGAGAGAGAGAGCGCAAGTCCTTTCATATGTTTCAGTCAGTTTGCTTAACATTTTAGAGAGAGAGAGAGAGAGAGAGAGAGAGAGAGAGAGAGAGAGAGAGAGAGAGAGAGAGAGAGTCATAAAAAAA
>NC_087204.1:34354438-34381938 GCF_015104395.2 Macrobrachium nipponense | reverse complement strand
CTCCACCAGTTTTCCCAACGTAATCTCATTACAATTGCTACACGGTATCTTGTAAACTCCCATTTCTTCTCCTCTTTTATTTAAGTATACGTTAATGAGCGAACTCTTGTAAGACATCCTATGTCCATATTTTACCAGTGATCAGGAGCACAGAAGGAAGTGCTCGAAATATATGGTTGCAACGTTTAAAATAGTGTTTTATAGGTCTTGTAACTTCATATCTTCATATTATACTGTTGTATTACAGTAAACGACATTCACACACTCACACACACACACACACACACACACACACACACACACACACACACACACACACACACATATATATATAATATATATATATATATATATATAGGATATATATATATATATATTATATTATTATATATAACTCACGAAAGTTTGGAAACGTGATAAATGCATAAATAAAGGTATAAGCCACGAAGGAAAGTGAAACACTGAAGTAGCTACTCTAGTGTTTTCACTTTACCTTCGTGGCCTATACCTTTATATATGTGCGCCTATACCTTATTATACATATATATATAAATATATTATATATAATATATATATATATATTATATATATATATGTTGTATGTATATACATACGATATTATATATATATATAATATATATATTATATATATATATATTGTATATATAATATATCATATATAATATAATATAATATATATATAAGTATATAGTATAGCTTATATATATATATATATATATAGTATATATATATAAATATATATATATATCGTAATTTAGAAAACCAATCCAGAAATCAATGTAAAAATCTATTGAAAGTTAGATAAAAGTAGTCCTTGCAGGTTATGTAAATTCGAGACACCCTAGCTAATTGTTTTGACCTCCAATCGACTACAAAGTTGCTACAAAGTTCTATCCTATTTCTACAAATGAATGGGAGAAATCTTCGTTTTGAGGTTCCAAAATAACAACTTCGAAAATTGGCAACGATTTGTCGAGATAATTATCCAGTTGGGCTACAAGTGGGTCTACTTTTCGATTTTCTAAGTTAAAGTGTTTTAAAATTAGAAAATAATTTTTATCATAGACTAGTCCCACGGTTGTTGGAATTTCTTTTGTTTTAGATCCAGCCACATAACCGTCTTTGGAATTAAAGTTATTATTATTATTATTATTATTATTATTATTATTATTATTATTATATTATTATTATTATTATTATTATTTAATCTCTTCCAAAATCTTCAACGATTTAAAAAAAAAAATTCCCTTACAACAAATAAAGTTCATAGAAATAACTATTATTAAAAATACAGTTTTATTTACTTCTTACTAAAAATACCAATCTAATATCAAACATACACAATTCCTAAAAAAACTAGTATTTTTCCTTTTGTAATTTAAGTAGGAATTACCCAAAATTATTATATTATTATATTATGATGATGATGATGAATGATGATGATGATGATGATGATGATGATGATAATGATCATTAATATTAATTCAAAACAAAACTTAACTTGTTAGAAACAAAAATCATACATACTATACAATATGTACACACACCAGTACATATATATTATATATATATATATATATTATATTATATCTATATATCATATATATATATATATATATATATATATATATACAGCTACCATAAAACCCTTATATGCCACTAGTAAGTTAAGAGTAATCATTCATCCAGTTGTAGACAACGAGAACCTGTCCGCCTGTATTTTTTCTGTCGGCCCTCAAACCTTCAAAATTACTAAGGCTAGAAGGTTGCAAATTGGTATGTCGATCACCCACCTTTCAACCATTAAACATACTAAATTGCAGCCCTCTAGCCTAAGTAGTATTTATTTTATATAAGGTTAAAGTTAGCCACAATCACACTTCGAGCAACATTGCAAGAGAGGCAATCACGGGGCCTTGGTTAAAGTTTCATGGGCCGCGGCTCACACAGCATCATACCGAGGCCACCGAAATATAGGGATATTTCCGGTGGCCTTGCTTATATGTACGTTCTAGCAGCTGTACAGATAACTCGATTGCGCCAAAGAAACTTAAGCGCATCTTCACCCGTTCCTTTTTCTTCCGACCGAATAAAGACAACAGCTAGGACCAGTTTAGCTCTGGGGAATATTTTCTTTTTCGGGAAGTGGCACTTAAATTAGGTAAAAGAAAAGAGGAGAGACAACTGTGTGCTGTAAATTGAATTATGCAAAAGCGTTCTATGCGTTTCTTCGCTCGAGTGCTTTGAGAATTTAATACGAGCGAGTTTTACTGCTGGGTAGAGAAGTAATTGTAGCTTTAATGTCAGAGGTGGTTTGTGTTTATGTGTATATATATATATATCATATAATATATGATATATATATATATATATATATATATATATATATATATATATATATATATATATATATATATATATATATATATATAATATTTCTTCTTACCCGGGAAAGGTACTTGAGTTACATTTTATGATCTAACTAGGAAAAGGACTTACTTTCCATGAAAATCTACGTATCTGACTGAAATTGCGGGGGTGAGGTAAAACACGAGAAGAAAGAGATGAGCTAAAGGTTTTACTCAGTAGGAAATGTTGCATGTAAAACATTTAGGTTCACCTAAAATCACATATATTTACATTAACACAAAACCACAAAAATGGGGCGTAAATTAGATAGGTAAACAGAGTCCTGTCGGAGAGCTAAATTATATATATAAAAGCGAATAACACAGGAAAATGATAGGCGGAAATCCAAGTGCTTTTCGTCTTTACTAAGACATTGACAATTTTCCTGTGGTATTCACTTATTTAATGAAGTCACGTGCATCCACCTGTGAGTTTTTTAAGCAATAGATATATATATTATATATTATTATATATATATTAAGATATATATAGATATATATATATTAGAGATGATTATATAATATAGAATAGATTATATATATATATATAACATATATATAAGATATATTATTATAAATACTAGAATATTATATATATATATACATAATATATATATATATATATATATATATATGAGATATATATATGTCATATATATATATATAATATATAATAGATACGATAATATATATATGATAGATATATATAATAATATATAGATATATTATATATATATGATATATATATTATGTACATATCACGGTTCCAAACTTTCGTGATTCAGTTATATACATATATATGTATGTCTAACGAGGAAAAATCTCTAACATTATTCCCATTTAACCATTTGGAATTTTTAATTTCTGTATCCATTTCTAGTTGCTGAGTCAAAAGTTTTGAGCTATACTCATAAGGCTTGTTGTTGTGCCTTTTCGAATTTTGTACAGGGCCCTCTTAAATTTCCTTCGTATCATATATCCATGTTCTTTTGAGCCACGAGCCACTCTTAAAAATGCTTGTAATTCGGTCCATGACCGATATTTTGTTTACTGAAAACTACGGCATCTAAATTACAAATCCCCTTTATTGAAATCTAACAAGGCTTTTGCCTATGTGAACGCCTCTGTATCATCCTTAATTCCCTTGGCGTTTAAATAGTTATTCACCCCCTCAATAATAATTTGAACTGGTTGGGAGAGAACGCCATCAACAATTCCTCGAAAAGGCCTAACTCCTGCATTTATGTTTATTTTTTTGTGCACTAACGTTTGGCTTGTACCTGCGTTGGCCATTTTGCCTTTTTTATGATAACTCTTATGCTTTAGGATTCTCCCCCACTTCAGTAACATTGATATATTTATGTGCATACAAACCACCAACCCAAAATTAATAATAAATCATTCACCAATAAAAGATAAAATAAACATGCACCAATCTAACAAACCACTATTTGCAACTAACTGCTTCTCATGTTCAGGGTTAATCAGCTGATTTAAGTGTTACAAGGTCACGTTGGTCTATAAAAAACGGGAAGAAGCTAGCGAGAGAAAGAGAATGTATCTCGAACCAAAATCTGATGAGTTAGTGCAACCGTTCACCCAGCCGCCTCTCTCTCTCTCTCTCTCTCTCTCTCTCTCTCTCTCTCTCTCATGCAGCGCACAATAATGTAATTCATCGTACCACTTTTTCCAATGCATTTCAATTCAAGAAAACCCCTAATGTCCGCTGATTCCCGAAGGATATCAAAATGAAATACACTTGTGAGCAAATTAACACCAATAAAGAGAAAAGAAAATAAAAAATAAACTTATACACTCACGTCTTCATAGTCCGAAGTCAGTACCCAGCTACATTTGCAACCTCACGTAATTAATTCACGTTGGTATCAGTAAAGACTTCGAATCCATCTGAAATAAAGGAAAGAGACCATAAATTATGACACCATAAAACATTAAAGTTCGTCAATAAAGAAGTGTGCGCCACACCTCACTTTCCTTTCTCTAGAACTCAAGTAATTGTTACCTTAAATGTTAACTTATTCAAAGTTTCTCACTCTATGTTACCTTGTCCGACGAACCTGCAACACCTCTTTTGTGTCGTATTCCACACTCTATCAATCAAATTCAGTGAGTCCCCCTTTGCTTCTCTTACAATAGTTTATGTCATTTTCTGTGCATTACGAACACACACTCACCAATTGACGCACAAGAGGCATGCACGCTACATACATGAAAACTCGTGATCTTTGGAATACGTCACTGACCCCAATTATGCGCTGATAAGCTTTCCTGTTTGTTTTTTTCATTTCAGTGTCTTCGAGGAATCCATCGTTTTGCATCTGTCTCTAACCGGCAAGAGCTAAGGTTATCAACCCCACTATTTAATATTATAGATTGTTACTAGTGCCTTCAAGATATGTATATATATATATATATATATATTATATATATATATATATATATATATGAATACTTGATCACGAAGTATATGAAACGTGATGCTATGTATAAAATAAAGGTTTTTTTGCCACGAAGGAAAAAAAAAAAAAAAAAAAAAAATGAAAAAGTGAGATAGCCAAGTACTTTCGGTCCTGTTCGGACCTTTACTGAGGTAAACTGATTTTACAAAGAACAACATAGTCAAAGAAGGCTTAATATACAAACTGACACTACCAGATTAGCCATAAGGGCGGTTTTCACTCTACAGAAAGGGAGGAGCCCAGAGGCTAGCCACACCTTGAAGGATCACCCGCAGTAAACAAGTGATTCTTCCAAGAACAGTACATTTTGAAAAGAACACGGGAGCATATACAATTTGATATCATGAATTTGTACACAAAATTTTCCCAACAAAAATTATTATTAATGAAAATACGAACAAGAATATAAATATATATATATATATAAATATATATATATATATATATATATATATATATATATATAATATATATATATATATATATATATATATATTATATATATATATATATATATATATATATATCGAGCAAGAGAAAGAGGGAGAGAGAATATCGAACTTGAGAGAGAGAGAGAGAGAGAGAGAGAGAGAGAGAGAGAGAGAGAGAGAGAGAGAGAGAAATAATAACTATATACATGTTGGGACTAATTTATTAGTTGTTCATTTATTTTGAGGTCCTTCATAAACATCTTACAAATAGATGGGTCCCAAATGGTACATTCCCCAGATTTAGTCCCGTAACAAATAAAAACGTCATTTACAAAATTCCTTGTAAGGATTGCCCTTCGTTTTACATTGGTCAGTCAAGTAAAAACTTTATGTGTACGTATAAAGCAACATATGTATTCAGTTAGAACAGCCCAGACTTCAAATGCACTGTTTATCCATCTGAGTGAATTATCTCATTGTATTAATTGGGGTGATACCTCGGTAATTGCTAGATCTAATGATTATGTTTCAAGACATTTACTGGAATCGGCAATTATACAAATCACTAATAAAAACGACCTAAATCTTAGTCTGGGAACGTACCATTTGCACCCATATATTTGTAAGATGTTTATGAAGGACCTCAAAATAAATAAATGAACAACTAATAAATTAGTCCCACATGTATATAGTTATTATTTCTTTCTCTCTGTCTCTGTCTCTGTCTCTGTCTCTCTCTCTGTCTCTGTCTCTGTCTCTGTCTCCTCTCTCTCTCTCTCTCTCTCTGGTTCGATATTCTCTCTCTTTCTCTTTGCTGCGATATATATATATATATATATATATATATAATATATATATATATATATATATATATATATATATATATATATATATATATATATTTATATTTTCCTTTCGTCTTTTCATTAATAATAATTTTTTTTGTTGGGAAAATTGTTGTAAAAAATTCAGATGATTAAATTGTATATGCTCCCGTGTTCTTTTCAAAATGTACTGTTTTCTGGATGAATCACTTGTTTACTACGGGTATCATTCAAGGTGTGGCTTAGCCTCTGGGGGCTCCTCCTTTCTGTAGAGTGAAAAATCGCCCTTATGGCTAATCTGGTAGTGTCAGTTTGTATATTAAGCCTTCTTTTGACTATGTTGTTTTTTTCTTTGTAAAATCAGTTTGCCTCAGTAAAGGGTCTGAACAGGACCCGAAAGTACTTGGCTATCTCGCTTTTTTATTTTTTTTTTTTCCTTCTTGGCAAAAAAACCTTTATATATATATATATATATATATATATATATATATATATATATATATATATATATATATATATATATATATAATATATATAAGATTCACATCACTGTGATTCATATAAATTATTCGATCTACAAATATCCTTTAATATCCACGAGAGGACGAAATTATTATCAAATAAAAAATTCCCATTCTTCGGTTTACATATTTAAACATATATTATTCCGAGGTAGTGCGAATTAGATATTAAAGGACATTTGTAGCTCGAATAATATATTATAATATATAGATATATATATATATATATATATATATATATATATATATATATATATATATATCTATATAATATATATAATATATATATATATATAATATATATATATATATATATATATATATATATATGTATATATATATATATATATATATATATATATATATATATATATATATATATATATATATATATATATATATATATATATATATATATATATATATATATATATATATGTGTGTGTGTGTAGTGTGTGTAGTGATGTATATATAACGTAAAAACTACCATGTTGCATGCAACATAATTTTCATACAAAATAATGAGGCCTTAAAAAAAAACAGGGAAGCCACCAATTTCTTAAAAAAAAAAAAACTGATATCGTTGAAAAAAATCGATTATGAAGCTTAAATAATAAATAATCTTCCACCACAAAGATACTCAGTGAACCGTTACAACTTTTTCGCTGTTGTTTTCGCCGCATCGATTTGGATGTAGACGACCAATTTTCACGGTCGAAAGTTTTTAGAGAAAATTTGAAGGTCGCTGATACTATTATCCTAGATCTGATTTTATGTCAGATTGTATTTGAGAGAATCCCTTGGTGAATTTAACTCGAGATTTCAGTGATATGATTATTTTTGTAAGTAATTTTCGTCTTGCGAACTTCAAAAGTTCAATTTAAGATGCAATGCGTACCACCCTTATGCAATTATACTTGTATTTGAATAGTTTACTTATATTTCTATCGATCTGGTTATTGATGTGTTAAGAAATTTATTTTTCAATTAACTGATCTTTTCTTTCTGTGTCTTCTATTACCTTCTGTTACTTCTTTGGAACGAACACCACAATATACTTTGGAAGCTTTAACAAGTCGATGGCTCCTGTGGTGGGGTTGTTCCATAATAATAATAATAATAATAATAATAATAATAATAATAGTAAACCCTGCAAAAGAACCTGGAAAACTTAGATGTTGAAGTAGCTCTAGGACACACGCTGAAGTGTGTTCCTGGAAACAGTGTAGGATGAAACCCGGCACCCCACACCTAAAAACCAAAACCAAACAGTCGAATAAAATAATAATAATAATAATAATAATAATAATAATAATAATAATAATAATAATAATAAATAAAATAAGAATAATAATAATTATTCTGTTGAATAAAACGATGGCTTTTCATTATTGCGAATTGATTTTATATCGCTTTAAATTTAAAATTTTTCTATTTTTTATAATTAGCATTGCTTGCAGGTCCTGGCGTGATTCAAAATGGCACCTTCCTGGGCAAGGCAGGAGATCCTCTTGGAAAAGCGTATGGTGGTCATGCCGATGTAGGAGCCGAGGCACTCTCGGAAGGTCGAGTTGAGTTGAATATGGAATCTAGGCCAAAGGCCAAGCACTGGGGCTTATGAGGCCATTCAGCGCTGAAACGGGAACTGACAGGAAGAGGGTTGATAGGTGTAACAGGAGGAAAACCTCGCAGTTGCACTGAAGCGTTTGTTAGGAGAGGGTGGAAAGTAAGATTGGAAGAAAGAGAATATGAAAGGAGGTACAGTAAGAGGAACGAAAGGGGTTGCAGCTAGGGGCCGAAGGCACGCTGCAAAGAACCTTAAGTAATGCCTACAGTGCATCGCATGAGGTGCACTGTCGGCACTACCCACCTACGGGGCACTCTCGGAAGGAGCATTTGTATCGGTAGACCACGTCGGTTTTCTTCAAGGGATCCTATCCTGGTCAAGGGGTTCCGGGTTTTTCTTATTAGCAGGCTGCTGCTTTTCTTATTCCTGTAGAATATGATGAGTTCAATCTCCTCCTCGGGATCGGACCGGCTGATGTAACCTTCAATAATGGATCTGAGGGCGCGTTCGTCTTCTTTATTTCCTTTATGAAATTTTCCCTGGTAGAAAATTTTGATGTTATCCGAGGTGTCAGGGCGAGGTTCGTGATGGTACTATCTATCCACGGCTCCTCTAATGCACTTGTCTACAGGAATACGAATAAGAAGGTCATAGGCCTAGTGATGAGAAATAAACAGGCTGCCCTTCACTACGATCCCTCGAAGAAAACCAACGTGGTTTACCGTTACAAATGCCCCGGCCAAGGTTGCTTCGGTGTCTCACATCGGTATGGTCACCATACGCTTCTCCAAGAGGATCTCCTACCTTACCCAGGAGTGTGCCATTTTTAATCACGCCAGGACTGCCCATAATCTGAGGACAAAAAGATGTGACATTATCCCTAGCACAGAGATAATAGATCTAACGACTGACCATCGCTGCTTACGTCTCCTGGAAGCCCTACACATTGGCGGAGAGAAGCCTAGTCTTAATACCACGCAGGAGACCTTCCTCCTCCCGACGTCGGCACGAATGTCGGTCGCGTATTCTAGCGCTTGTGCACAAGAGCGCACACAGCCATCGTTGAACGAGAGTAAGCTCCGCCCCCCGAGGAGAATCGCACCAGGCAGCCAATGAGAATTTGATTACTTCTGACCTTGTTATAAATAAAGCCACACGCGCCCTGCGTCTCCTTATTACCTAATAATAATTTATAAGCACAACCCAATAAGACTACAGTCACTAAATTGATTACTTCAAGACAAATGGGATTGTCCCATCCTTTTTTTTTTCTTCCCCTACACCGTCCTTTCACCCCCTTTTTTACCCTTTTCCAAACCTTACCTTCCTTCCTTGGAGACAGTTAGAGGTTTAAATCGATTAGCAATCGAACTCTCACTCTATCCTATCCCACTTCCCAGAAGACGACCAAAGGGCTGATGGAAACACGTCGACAGAAGAACTGCAAAAAAAGTACCAAGAAACCCAGAATCCATCTACTGGTAAAACATAGACGTCCAAGATAAGACACCGTTGAACTCGACGGATTTACACCAGATTTTAGTAACCTGCTCTTTTTAGAATAACATTCTGTCGTAGAAACGCTCCATGAATCCAGCGAAATATGAACATTGGCCAATTATTGCAGCATGTTGACGTGCAAAAAAAGAGAATTCTGAGAGGAGAGAAGAAAGAAGAAAAAAAAACGCAATATGAAATCAATTCTCACAACACAGCCATCATTTCAACAGAACATGCTTGAATGAAGGTCTTCCTCCTTCAGTTAATCCTTTATTTTCTTAAGCTCTCTATCTCGCTATCTGTCCACCTCAATGCTCTCTTTCCACTGCCTTAAGCGCCGAGTGGTCGAAAGTGTCCCAGTGCTTGGCTGTATAGCTTAAATTTTCATCAACCAAATCGGCGTTATATGATGTCCAACTCACACCTGAAAGAATATATCATTGTGATTTCACTTCCAACAGATGTCTGTGTATGTAGTTACCTGCACTGGTAATATAAAAGTTCTCAGAATATATAGAAAGCAACTAAGCCTTATTACCTTGCTTTGAAGTCGACCCCAATTGTCAGAAAGCTGTAAACACGTTTACAGTCGTAAACGAAGTCGTTCTGAATGCCAGAAGATATTATGGTGGGCAGCTGTAATGTCACTGAACCTCTGAGTTCAAAGAATTCTTTGGAACCGCTTTTGGACGGATGATGTGCACCGACTTATTAAGCGCACAAAGAAGTCATTGTAGATATTCTCATCTCGTCCAAGTGTAAATATTAAGAATGGGATGCCCAAACAAGCGCTAGGAACTATGAGAAAGTCATTCAGCACTGGAGGGGTTTGAAAGGTGTAACAGGAGGAAAATCTCGCAGTTTCATTATGAAATGTTATTGTGTGGGCACATTATACTTGAAATCTATATTCAATGGCTGTTAAAGTGTACCGTGTAATTTTCTTGCATCTAAATCTAACATAACGACATTTTAGCCTCGTTCCAGTTATCTTTAAAAGTAACAATGTAAATGTCAGACGACTAGTCGAGGGAGCTGCTATAAGTTTGGGAGAATCATTCAAAGGAAACAAGTCTTTTGTCAACGAAGACCCATTTGTTAATTTTTATATTACTAGTATGTTTTTAAAAGATTTTAACTGTGGGACAGGCTCTGTTTTCCCCTCTCCTGATGCTGCCTCTGCCTTGCCTCTTCCAGTCCAGGTAACCGCTGCCCCGGGGGAGTCTGATAACGGTGCCCAATCCACGCCCTTGGATGAAGGACTTCATGTAATGTTGCAACCTGTACGAAGATCCAACAGGATTGCAGCCAGAAGGATTGATAGGGGAGAGGGTATCACCTAGTTGTTTTTTGTTTTAACTACCCTCTTTCCACCCAGAGGCCCTATTAACGAGCTAACGACCGTTGTCAACGATCTTCAACGACTCTTGTTTTTCAAATTTACCTCTGTACTTGTCGTAACTTTTTGTTCATTTGGACTGAAGATGAACCCAGGGAAGGGTTCGAAAGCTTTCTTTAGTCTTCAAAATTATACACGGACTTTTTACCCTTTGTATTATTGTGGACCCTTTAGAACAAAATCAAAATAATAATAACTAATAATAATAATAATAATAATAATAATAATAATAATAATAATAATAATAATAAAATAATAATAAATCCAAAGAAACTTATAATCACATGAGTCAACATGGGAAATAAATCCACAGTAGTATGCCTGTTTGATTTTATTACCGATATATAATATATAATATATATATATATATATATATATATATATATATGTGTGTGTGTGTGTGTGTGTGTGTGTGTATGTATGTATGTATGTATATATATATATATATATATATATATATATATATGTATATATATATATATATATATATATATATATATATATATATATATATATATATATATATATATATTCGTATAAAAAAATCAACAGACATAATTGGGAACACTCTCTATCGAAGAGTATATTAATAATGTTCTAAGAGGTTCACATTTTATTATTGTGGACCTCTTAGAACAAATTAATGATAATAATAATAAATAAATATAGTAATAATAATAATAATAATAATAAATAATAATAGCAGCAACACAAACACGAGCAAATAGAAAGACTACATAAACCCCGCAAAAAATAAGACCGAAAATGTAAACATTCGTTCAAGAACATCTTGGAAAGACTCAACTCACTCTGTTGGAACGGGGAAGTTTCATCTGCCAGTGTTTGCTTTCGCGTTTTTCCAAATAGAAGGCGACTTTCCTCCTCCGTTAAGTTTTAAGCCTCGAAGTAAAAAAAAAAAAAAAAAAAAAAAAAAACGTGGAGTTACGCAATTGGAAAGAAACCCCTCTTGGTAAGGAAAAAAAAAAAAAAATGGAAGTATAACTCCTTTGATGCTCCGCCTGCTTAAAGGTTAGGGAATTTAGTGAGGCGATTAACTGTAGTCTCTCTCTCTCTCTCTCTTGCTAGCTTGCTGCTTCTATCTCTCGCTCTGTCGTTTTTCTCTGTCTCTCTTCCTCTCCCCTTCGCTCTTCTTTTTATCTATGATTCCTCTCTTACATCTTTAGCCGCTCTTCTTCCTCTCTCTCTCTCTCCTTACTTCTTCCTTCATCCTCCTTGCTCTCGCTCTCTCTCTCTCTCTCTCTCCTTATTTTCTCTCATTCTATCACTCCTTCGCTCTCTCTTTTTCCTTCTCTTTCTCCTCTTTTTTTCCTCTTTCTATCTTTCTCTTTCCTTCTTTTTCTCTCATTCTATCACTCCTTCGCTCTCTCCCCCCCCCCCTCTCTCTCTCCCTCTTTATATATATATCTTTTACATCTCTCCCTCTCCCTCACTATCTATCCCTATTTTCTTCTTGCTTCCCCCGCTCTCTCTCTCTCTCTCTCTCTCTCTCTCTCTCTCTCTCTCTCTCTCTCTCTTCCCCTAAGCGAGGGAGGGATTTAATGAAAGATGAATACTTCAGAAATGCCCAGCGCAACATGGCAGCATTTTTTGTGTTCGTTCGGAAGGGATCCCGGAATTTTAACTTGTCCTTCTTTTGAGTTCACTTGATTTCACTGTTATTAACATGAAGACTTTTTTTTATTGCTTTATAATAGCTGGAACATGAGGAACTGTTCAGACGGGGTAAATATTATGTCAATAAGAAATTTCAATGTATGTTAATAATGTCAATATATCAGTATATGCCAGACTGATTTTCTAACTAATACGAAAGAAACTTCCAAAATAAACTTCTCTAGAATAGAAGAAAAAGAATAATCTGTCTAACATAAAAGAGCAAGAATAATTTCATTTTTCTCTGGAAGATGGGGTGGAATTTTTGAATTTCAGATATATTGCCAAGTAAGAATACAGAGAAATACACAATCCTCTCTACAAAAGGAACAAAATAAAATAAAAACACATGACAATAGGGAACAAGAGAGAGAGAGAGAGAGAGAGAGAGAGAGAGAGAGAGAGAGAGAGAGAGAGAGAGAGAGAGAGAGAAAGTAACTCGGCAAGACAGCTTAGTGGAGAGCGAAAAGAAGGGTAAAGAAGTTCTTCAAGTGTTTCCAAACACCAGGTGATTCTCGTGGAAAGTTTTGCCAGGGTGTTAAAAGCAACTTGCCGGACTGGAAAAAAATACAAAAGGGGTTAAATGGGGCTTTTCGGGTAGACAGAATTTTATTTTATTTTTAATTTTTAGATATATTAATTTTTTTTTTTTTGCTTTCCAATACAAAAATCGGGCTCTTTTATTTCATTTGTATACTAAGTTAAAATTGTTTTTTAAAAATAAATATTATATTGATAAATGAAGCTATTTGATATGATACTGTGTTACTGGCTTTCATTCCGTCTATTTACCTATCTATCTTATCTATCCTATCTTTCATCTATTAAATATATAATTATAATATATATATATATATATATATTATAATATAATATATAATTATATATTATATATATTATCATATATATATAAAGAAAAAAAAAAAAAAAAATATATATAATATTATTATATTTTTACTAATCTATATATCTATCTATATATATAATATATATATATATATATATATATAATATATATATATAATTATATATATATATATATATATACATATCACAAATATATATATATTATATATATGATACTATACTAAAGAAAAAAAAAAATATATAATATATATATATATGTTAATAATAAATTTGTATATAATATTATAGTATAATTATATATATATATATATATATATATATATATAATATCTATATATATATATATATATATATATATATATATATATATATATATAAACATACACAAAATGTAAGTCTAGTTGAGAGAGAGAGAGAGAGAGATAGAGAAGAGAAGGAGAGAGAGAGAACGCAATTTTTTTTTTTTATGAATTCTTAACATTATTAATTCACTGAAATATTGTCAGTTTGAACCCACTCACCCAAGATTACCCCAATCCTTAATGACAGGTTAAAAAAATCTAATTCCCCCTCAATCATGATTCACCCCAGGGATTTAGGCACGACCCCCCTTCATCAACCCTTCACCTTAATTAGGTGCCTGCAACTGCATTGCAAGATGATCTTCGCTAATTATATTAGTAATCCCGCTCCTGTTGACTTAGATACAAGAACCCTTTCAGTGCCTGTCTCTTTGCTCATTATTTAAACATCCAGTGAACTCTTATCAATGTCAGAAGGGGGGTTGGTTATGGAGTTCCCCTTCCTTCCCCTCAACCCCCAACCACCCCGCGCACACCTAACTTCCTCATTATCATGGAAGGTCCGCTAATAAAAAATATTATGGAGAGTCCGACAATGTAAGAAATCGATTCTGGACGTCATAAATAATATTATAGAAAGTACGCTAATTTAAAAAATCGAATCTTCTAATCAAAGAAGTCAAGTCCTCTAGTTACAGGAGTCAAGTCAATACCGGACTTCATCAGAAATATTATGGAAATTCCGCAAAAAGAAAAAAAAAAAAAAGTCGAGTGTGTTAATCAAAGAAGTCGACTGAGGACGACATAAAAAATCTGATATCATTCGTTTGTCGTTATCACGAACTACTTGAACTTATCTACTGACCTTCTCTCCGTCAGCGTCGAATTCGAACTAGTCATTATTTCGAGGTAGCCAGCCATAAAGCTGCTTTCCCTTTTAGCGCGGTAATTAGGTTGTGACTGAGAGGAAGAATATAACGTCCAAAGCAGACGCTGAATTCATATGGATGATGTTGTGTACGTCCTTATAGCGATGGAATATCGTGCCGTAATTATGATATATTCATTTTCATTCACGATCCCAATATTTTTGTATGAATATGAATGCAAAGACTACAAAATAAACACATAACTGTAAATATATATATATATATATATATATATATATATATATATATATATATATATATATATATATAATATATATATATAGTATATATATATATGTATGTATGTATGTATGTATGTATAACTGAATCACGAAAGTTTGGAACGTGATAAATCCATAAATAAAGGTATAAGCCACGAAGGAAAAATAAACAACGGAGTTTCTTCAAGATCTTTCGACTCGACGTCCTTTACTCTGCTGAGTAAAGGACGTCGTGGCTTATACCTTTATCTATATATATCTATTTAGATACACACACACACACACACACACACACATATGTATATATATATATATATATATATATAAAGTGAATATGTTTTTAATAGCATTCGTAATATATATTTCCTTATTATATCAGTATATTCTATTCTCCTGCAAGAATCAATTAAGCAAGAGAGAAATGTACATATACAGCCATCTATATTCTGAATCAAGAAGTCTACCTTGACTGAATTAACCCACGTTCAATAAAATAACAAAATATTCGTAAATAAAAGTCTCATAGTTTCTGAGCTTAGATGATTACTTTAGGGGCCAAAGTATATTTCTAGGGGACCTCTGTAGTCACGAATTTCGTGAGAGTAACTGACTCTTAATCCTTTGTCTCTCGTTACTTCTTTCCCTGAGGAACGCCGGACATTCCTGCCGTAATTAATGTAATGGTTCTCATACCAGGAACCTTATATTTTTATGTAGAGATTCTCAATTTTACGCAGTTGATTATGAGGCCAGGGTCTTGTCTTTAATTATATCTTCTACATATAATAATGACCTGTTTGCTATTTAGCAGTTGATCTTACGAGGTCAATAACCTATTTATTTTTGCGAATAAAAGTAGGAGTTGAATTCTCTAACGAAGATCTATTGAGACATTTCCTGTGAAATATGATTAACAGACATAGAGTAACAATAGGTGAAAAGGTTATATCGTGAGAAAGATTCTGAAAAAAATCTTCAACTGGACGTACAACAGACTGCAAGTTGGGTACTTTGTTATCAATAACATAATAACTCACATTTGTTATCTCTCTCTCTCTCTCTCTCTCTCTCTCTCTCTCTCTCTCTCTCTCTCTCTCTCTTTCTCTTTCTGTACAATATTATTCCTATCTAAAAATGTCCTGATGAAGAACAGGTAAAAATTTTAACATATCTATTTACCACCAAAGATAATCCTTACATTACCATATTTTGATTGAAAGCGCAGAAGTTCGTTTTTGCCGAATCAGTTCACAGAACTTTATTATATGACTAACTTTTTCTAAAGGGATAAAAAAAAGCTTACCTGCTTTATATCAATAAACCACAACAAGTTTCAAGTATTCAAGTTCGTATTTAGGTAGTGACTGGTATGAAAATCCAAGAATACTTCGTGGAAGTCAGGTAGTTTAATACACTAAGCTACTGTGTATATATTTGCCTTTGAAGATGCAGTTCACCCTAATACAATTGTCATGAGTTGATAGAGGTATTAATTTCGTTCTATTGGTTCCTTAAAAATTTTGTTTGGTTTTCTCATTTAATTCTGATTCAACTAATGAGTTATATGAAATCATAGAGCTTCTAACCATTGATCTAAAAAAATAAACGAAGTTTAGTCGCACTTCTTTGAATATTTGATTTTGTCTAACTCATTTAATTCTGATTCAAGTTTACGATATAGATAACATGATTTAATCAATTGTTTACTTTATTTTTGGTATATATCTGACATAAATCCTTATCCCCAGATTTGAAAGCAAAATAAATATTTAACTCTTAACACAAATCCTTATTTCTAAATTCGAAAGCAAAATAGCTATTAACACAAAACCTTATTTCCAAATTAGAAAGCAAAATAAATATTCACCTATAACACAAAGCCTTATTTCTAAATTCGAAAGCAAAATAGATATTAAACTCTAGCACAACTTATTTGTAAACAGGCTAGCAAAGTAAATATTAAAAAAGCCTATCATATGTTACAAAATGTGATAGAACTTTCATCAGTGTAATTACACGAAAATATTAATCATTTCCTCTATGAAATTCTAATATTTATTAAAAAAAGAGCAAAACTTGACCATTACATCTGTGGTATTACAAAAAAATCAACATTAACATTACCATTCCTGGAATGTTAGTATTTATTGAAACAAAGTAATACCTATGCAATACCTTTAAGGTATTACAAATAATCAATATTAATATTTTCACTCCTCAAGTGCTGATATTTACTGAACAAATGACACGACTTCAATATTACTTATTAAACAGAAGCAACATTTCTGAACTAAACAAAAGAAATAAAATCCACTCAACTTACTCTACAAGGAGAAAGACCCTTAAACATACGGTATGGCAAGTCACTAAAATTTCTTCATAAGTATCAGAAGGTGACATAAATAAGACACATTACTAATGGATTGTCACTTTATAAGGAAGTACCAGTACATTGTCATATAATATCGGGTTATTTATATATCAGATGTCCATTTTCCATTTATGGGTAACGTTAGGGTAGGCGTGTCGTAATGGCTTCATATATCATATTAACTTTGATATTTGAGAATATCACAGAGCAAACATAGATAACATTAACCGAACGGTATAATATATTTCTGGTGACTTTCTGGAAAATTATTTTATGATTGTATACGGCGCATCAAACTTCATAATTTGCTGTAAATGGGGGTGACAGGCATTTTGGAAAATCAAGGCGAAAGTAATTATTGGCGGAAAATAAAGTATTTGAGAGAATTAAGTAGAAAGTAATACTACATGGAAAGTAAAACTTTTACGAACGAAAATAATGAGAATCGGCGATGAGAACTTGGGTATGGTTCTCCAATGGATTCTACTGAACATAAATAATTATACATTTAAATCTACCATCTACCAGAAAACAATGACGCAGCTGGAGGCAAATTCCGCTGCAATTCACGATTTCCTGATC
The DNA here is from genome assembly GCF_015104395.2 of Macrobrachium nipponense. Classification (NCBI taxonomy): domain Eukaryota; kingdom Metazoa; phylum Arthropoda; class Malacostraca; order Decapoda; family Palaemonidae; genus Macrobrachium; species Macrobrachium nipponense. The sequence continues at coordinate 34,363,841 of NC_087204.1, read as the reverse complement.
ATTACTTGGATACGATAATTACCACAGGGATAAGTTTCTTCGTTTGTTTGTCTGTGTACCTGAATTTTACAAAAAGATTGTTTGTGGAAGTTTTCAAAAAAAAAAAAAAATAAAATTCTACTCTCATTCACTTGTTTATTTGACTGTCTGTCTGCAGAAATTTTCCAAAGGGTTATCAGTAGAGGTTTTCGAAAATATAGAAAAAACGTTCCCGATGAATGGCAGCAATAAATTATATTTTGAGAGAGGCAGGAATATACCTTGTGATGCCTATCTGTTTCTGTGAATTTTCCAAAAATATATTCGTAGTTGTTTTCGAAAATAAAAAAATAAATTTCCTGACATCTGACAGCTATATATTATAGAAAGAACGACCGAGATGTAACTTGTATTACCAGCCTGAAATTTCCAAAAATAAAGTATCAGTACATATTTTCGAAAACGTTCTCAAAATTCTTTTCTGACGCCAGGCAACAATATATTCAAGGTTGCGTGAGATAGAACTATAACTCATGTGGTGAATGATCTGTAACTGGGCAGATTTTCTCCAAAAAGATCATATAAATGGATATTTTCGAAAATATAGAAGTATTTCCTGAGGACTGGTTTAATCTCCCTGGCGAGTGACCACTATTTTATACATTGGGAGAGATAGGACTGCGGCTTTTGAGGTAAGGAATCTCTTATTCAGCGAAATTTCTCTGCCTTGGCGGAAGTTCACAGGCTCCAGACACTCTCCTTGTAACTGCTTACCAACGCACTCTTGTCAGTTATATATAAACAGTCTGTTGTTTGTATCCCCAGGTCGTCAATGCTTTGAGATAAACAATCTCTTTCACTGATGTTTTTTGACCTGCTGTGTCATGGTCAATTATGAATAATATTGAACAGAGTTATACATTTAATTGGTTGTTGTTATATGGATACGCGCCTAGAGGTCCGTTTACAAATATTCATTCACAAAAGACTCCTCACAAAAGGCCAGTGGAATGATGTAATTGCATCGCGATTGGCTCATTATGTTGTATATATAGTTATTTGTATTTCAATGATTATTTCATTTTGGAATTGTCTAGGTAAGGATGTTTTTTTTTCTTCGTATAGAGAGGGGAAATAACCCTACGCACAAACACGTGCAACCAGCACACATACACATGCACAAACACTCATTATTTACGATGGTAAAAACGAGTCTCTATATATAGCTATTAATCTTCCAATAATTGATTCATTTCAACATTCTCTTGGTAGAGTTGTTGATTTTTCTTCGCATATGTAAGGAATAAGACGCTAAGCACAATCACAGACACAAACACGCACAATAGCTCCCCTTTTTCTTTACGATGGCAGAAACATATATATATATATATATATATATATATATATATATATATATAATATATATATACTATAAATATAAATATATATATATCATAATATATATATACATATAACATATACATATACAATATACAATACATATATATATATATATATATATATATATATATATATATATATAATGTTATATATTTATATATATATATATTTATATAATAATAATATATATATTATATAAAAGTTATTCATCTTTCAATAATTATTGAAAAATGATAATGGTCTTGGTAAATCTGTTCTTTCCTATGAAAAACAAAGTAAAAGTACTAAAACAAAAACATCAGCACCAACACAAACTCTACTTCATGTTTACGATATCAGAAGAAGCCTCTGTATAAATGAATTCATGAATCTTTTACTAATAACTTGAAATTGTCTGGGTAAAGCTGAATTTTTTTCTTCGTACAGACAAGGAAAAATTCCCCAAACGCAAACACACACACGAACAAACTCACTCTTCGTCTTGTTTACTATGACAGGAGGCGCCTCTATAAATATAGTTGTCAATTTTTCAATGGTCATTGCATAATTAAAACGGTCTCGGCAAAGTTGTCCTCATTCTTGTTTACGATGGGTGAAGGAGATTCAACAAAAATATATCACTCTTTCACTAAATATTTAAGTTGTAATTGTCTGGGTCAAGATGAGTGATTTCCTACATAGGAAGAGGGTGAAAATTCCCACGCACTAACACGCACAAACACACACACACACACACACACAACTCTCGTTCTTGTTTGCTGTGTCAGAAGGCGCTTCAAAATACAGTTAACCATTTTTTGTGGTTATTCACATTTGAAATTGACTAATTAAAACTTATTCCTTATATAAAGGAGAAATAAGACCCCAAAATACACGCATACACACATGAACAAAATCACGCAAACAAACACACAAACTATTTCTCTTGTTTACGATGACAGAACGAGCTTCTTTATATCATTAACAGCCTTTCAATTAATATCACATATCTAATTGTCTACGTAAAGCTTAGGGGGTTCCTTCATATAAAAAAAGGATAAAGTTGCTACGCACAAACACCTATACATACACAAACTCACAAACACACACAAACTCTTCTTCTCTCTGCAGGTCAGCCAATGAATATTTCATATGAGGTTTCCTTTGTTCCACCTCGTCATCAAGGAAAAACTACCTTACTCTTGTTATTTCGACACTAATGATGGAAGGCTGCTGTTGGGTCTCTTCTTTGTAACCGTGAGCTAAGACGCAGTGCGCGCGCGCGGGCCCAAAAAGGTAAGAAAGAAGGTTCTGTTTGTCCAGGCGAGTTACTTGGAACAAAGCAAAGTTGGTAGAAGTGGAATGGTCATGCATATTGAAAGGAGGCGTTGTGTGAAAATTCTTTTCTTCGAGGAAAGGGTTTAGTTGACTTAGTGTGCCTAATTCATAGATTAAAGAATGGTTTATGACTCGTGGAAGCCCATCAGCAATGAGTGCTCTTTATGAAAGATCCTGACAATATCTATCTATCTATCTATCTATCTATCTATCTATCTATCTATATATATAATATATATATATATATATATATATTATATATATATATATATATATAATATATATATATATATATATATAAATGGGTGCATGTATGTAGGTTTGCTGCGTTCCGGCATAACTCTGAGTCACGTCAAGTAATTTGAACCAAACTTTGTATACATATGACTTACTATCTGGAAAAAAGAAATGCTGTGGGACTAAGACATCACTAGCTCCAAAGGGCACCATAGCGAGTGGGGGTGGGACAGGATTCCCTGAAACAGGGCTGGTTCTGACATTGACTCACTAACTAAATAAACTTTAAGGGTTTATCATACCTCATTTCGGTATACATGCAAATTACTATCTGGAAAAGAATACTGTGGGGTAAATCATCTCTGGCACTAAAGAGGGTGCAGTGGGAAGGGTGACAATTATAAATAAAAAAAACGACAGATATTAGTGTCTAATCCATAGTTTTCGAGGTCACTGAGATGAATAGTGACATTCCCGACGCCGTTCAAGTCCAGGTTAAGCCCCAATTGGAAAAGAGGGGTTGAGAGAGGGTAACAAATATATGAAAAAGAACAAATATTAGTGTCTAATCCTTAGTTTCTGAGTCCATTGAGATGGGTAGTGACACTCCTAATTCCCTTTATGCCCAAGTTCAGCCCCGACAGGAATGGGGGGTGAGGAGGGGTGAAATATAAAATATCACAAATGCTAGGCAATGTAATTGAAGCATCTATTTAACAGGAAAGAGAGAGGGAGAGAGAGAGTTTATCAGTTGTCATTCAGAGTTTTCCTGAGCAGTGCCAGGGTAGTCTGCTAGTGTATATTTAAATGATAGAAAGGAAACTTGAATTTCAAAAAGACACAAGTATACTAGGAGTATAGAGTTCTGTGCATGAATTAATGATTAAAGGAAATATAGTGACGTTTCGCGATAATCTATAAAAAAAACTTTTATAATACATATGAATGATGAACTGGAAAACAAATGTTTATATATTTATAGCATATATATATATATATATATATATATATATATATATATATATATATATATATATATATGTATATATATATATATAGTATATATAATATATGTATATATATATATATATATATATATATATATATATATATATATATATATATAAAGATATAAGCCACGAAGGAAAAATAAACAACGTCGTTTCTGCAAGATCTTTCGACTCGACGTCCTTTACTCAGCAGATGTTTATTTTTCCTTCGCGGCTTATACCTTTATTTATGGATTTATCACGTTCCAAACTTTCGTGATTCAGTTATACACACACACACAAAACACACACACACACACTATATATATATATATATATATATATATATATATATATATATATATATATATATATATATATATATATATATATATATATATATATATATATATATATATATATATATATCTTAGAAAGAAAGAGAGAGAGAGAGAGAGAGAGAGAAAGCAATTGTACTCTATTAATTATCGCTATATATATATATATATATATATATATATATATATATATATATATATATATATATATATATAGACATATATATATATATATATATATATATATATATATATATATATATATATATATATATAAATATATATATATATATATATATATATATATGTTTCATTTATTTATTTATTTAACTACTTGGAGGGGACAACACCCACTCGCACTCTCCCTCCCTTCCCTCCTCCCACCCACTCTCCCTCTCTCTCTCTCTTCCCACCCTATCAAAACTTCGAAATCGCTTCGTTAATTCAGCTCCTTTGAGATTCTGGGGAAAAATATCGACGGAGGCAGCTTGGTCTGAGTCTCTCTATCCATCACGTCTTGGGCTCCAGATTCCGGAGTGGGGAGTCTTGTGGGAGGCTCGTCTCCTCCTTGGGATGATGGATGGGTGATTGTGGGATGGTGGAAGGAAGTGGGAAGGAAGTGGGGAACTTGGTTCAACAACAATAGGTTTTGCTTGCATCGGTCGAGGTAGGTGCTCTGTTTAGTGATGGATTCGCTCTGTGTACCTTCAACAGGATGGAAGGGATTTTTGCGTTGCTTTCTGTATGTGGTATTAAGGCTATGTATGTTATATGTGTGTATATATGTGTATAAATGTATAAATACACACACATATATATATATACACATATATATTATAGATATATGTATATATATATATCATATAGATAAGATATATATATATATATATATATATATATATATATATATATATATATATATATATATAAATTGAGAGAAAAGTGCCATGGCAATCATAATTTTTATTACGACCGAAAATTTTACATATATTATATTATATATATAATATATATATATATATATATATATATATATATATATATATATATATATATATATATATATATATATATATATATATATATATATACATATTTATATATAAATTGAGAGAAAGTGCCATAGCAATCATAATTTTTCTTACGACCCCAAATTTTACATATCTTCAAAATCAATATATGATCATGTTTGAGTACATAAGAACAAAAGTTCATTATCAACCAATATATATATATATATATATAATATATATATATATATATATATATTATATATATATATATATATATATATATATATATTCTCACCTTTCTCACCAGACGCCAGGTAGGCCTCCAGGCCTGTCAGTCGTCCTGCTTCAGGAACAGTCTCCATTCTTGGCGATCCTCATAGAGCCTCATCGTCAACTTCCGCAAAAAACTAGAGCCTCTCTCTCTACTCCTCTCCTCTATATGTTTTGTAGCCATCCCATTTTTGGTCTTCCTACCGGTCTCCTTCCTTCCGGTGTCCATTCCAAAAACCTTATAGGATATCGCTCCTCCTCCATTCTTTTGGTGTGTCCAAAACCATTCGTAAAGCTGTCCTCTCTCCACAAAATCTAGTATCCCCTCCACTCCCAGTTCTCTTCTAATGTCTTCATTTCGTCGCCTATCTAGTCTTGTTACACCTTTTATGAGTCTTAGGGCTTTCATTTCAGCTGCTTGAAGTTGGCTTCTAGTTCTTGATGTTAATGTCCATGATTCATGGCCATAAGTCAATATTGGTCTTAAAATAGAGAGGTATATTATGGTTTTCACTTTGCGAGGTATATTTCTGTCTTTCATTAGTGGGTAGAGCAGATACAGATTGTTACTGAATTTCTGTATTCGGGTAGTTATTTCCAGTTTTGAATCGTTTTGGTCACTAAACTCTACTCCTAAGTATTTGAAATTTCTACACTGTTTCAATGTCTGACCTTCTAATTCTACATCTACGTTACTTGGTGTTCGTGATAGGTGCATGATCTCTGTCTTATTCTTGTTGATCCGTATTCCATTAGCTGTTAAGACCGCGTTCCAGTTGTTGACGTTTTCTTGGAGAGATTCTGCGCTGAGGGCTATCATTGCATGGTCATCTGCATACATAAGGTTGATGGTCATATCTGCAGCTTCATCCTCACCTAGTTCCCCTCATACATTTATCTAAGAACAATATAAAAAGAAGTGGCGAAAGGACGCTGCCCTGTCTTACTCCTGATTTTATTTCAAACCAGTCTTCATTCTCTTGATTTGTTTTTACTCTGGATCTGATGTTTTGATAGGTGTTATAAATTGCTCTTATAAGTTTCTCAGGGATTCCATAGTAAGGGTCTTTTAGGGCATCCCATATTTTCATTCTTGGTACTCTATCAAAAGCCTTTTCTAGATCTATAAAAGCAATATATCTATCCCTGTCCCGTTCCCAGCTCTTCTCAAATATCATCTTGAGGGAGAAAATCATATCAGTTGTCCCTCTCCTGGTTCGAAAACCGTTTTGCCATTCACACCCAGCTTTGGTTCAACATATCCTCTCAATCTAGTTTCAAGTATTCTTTCATATACTTTAAAAAACATGTGACATTAGGGATATTCCTCTATAATTGCTGCAATTTGTCTTGTCACCTTTCTTATAGATTGGGCATATTAGATCTCTTCTCCAGTCTTCAGGTGGCATTTGCCCATTCCAGAGTATGTCGATTAGCTCTAGTAGCCAGATGACTCCATCCTCCCCCATGTTTTTAAGGAGCTCTGCAGGGATTGTATCCACTCCAGGGGCCTTACCATTTCTCATCCTCTTGAGAGCATTTTTTAACTCCAGTGTTGTTATGTCAGGTTCTGCATCCCCAACCACATCAAATTCTACATGCTCTTTAAGGTCATTGTTTCCGTTGTTTAGTAGTGTTTCAAAGTGATGTTCCATCCTAATTCAATATATATATATATATATATATATATAATATATATATATATATATATATATATATATATATCTATTATATATATGCATATATATTATATTATTCATAACTATCATCATCATTTATGTTCATGACGACCCCAAATTCTCCCTAAACGCCACAGCACAAGATAAGGACACGGACAAAGAATGTCGCCCTCGCCATTCTTAATTAGATATCGTCGCCTGGGGCAGTTTGTTCATCGACTTTCCTTTCTTGATGAAGCCTTTCGAGTGATGTGATGCAATTCTAATTGACGTCGAGTTTCGGGTTATCAAAGGTTTTCTTCCATAAGAGATTCGACAATTATCGGGTGAATTTTCTTGCTTTCTCTCTTTTTTTTTTAGATATTTTTCGCGGGATACAATTTCAATTGTTTGTTGGATTTTACTTTATAGATTACCTCAAAGAAGTTTGTCATTTTTCATATATATATATATATATATATATATATATATATATATATATATAGGTATATATATATATATATATATTATATATATATATATATATATATATATATATATATATATATATACATATATATACTATAATATATATATGCATATAACATATATAATATAGTCGTAAAGCTGGAGGAAGGAATGAAAGGAGTTGACCAAGCGCTTTCGTGTATTTTTCACACCTCCTCAGGGTCAAGTGATACAAAAATTCATTATTTGTTACAAGGACACCTCTGTGGCAGCAATACATAAACATAAAAACTATCGTACTACTATTTAAAAATGCTGTTTACAAGTAGTTCATCCAGTTTGTACATCCCGGGGCTGCTGTTGATCAAATCTACACGATTTTTCTTTATTATGCATGATTCGACAATATTTCGTTTTGTGATGTCTTTACAGAACATGACCTCTTTCGCTTCCTTCCAGTTCATGGTTTCGTTACACTCATTCATATGTTGAAACAAACTGCTTGCTTTATTTCCCGTTCTTACATTATATTTATGCTGTTTTAATTCATTTTATTTGTATAAATGTACACAAACATAGATATATAGATATATACTACTTTCACCCTTAAGATTTAGTAATTTTTTAATCGATTGTAAAAATATGTGCAAAATAAAGGCAGTTGTATTAATACTTAATATATTTGAATCAAATTAACCAGAGAATATGCCTTACTTAAATGTTGTAAGAAAAAAATTCTTCTGTTAAAACAGCAAAAAATTTAAGAGTGCTTATTCATTTATCATACGTGAGTGAGTACCTCCCTTATAAACTTTATTCAGCCCTGCTCTTAGAAAATAATGATAAGTGTTGAGTTTTACAGACCGTAAGATGTCATTCCTATCATAGAAAAATTTATATTTTAATTAGAATACATATACATGTTAATTCTATATGTATTCAGAAGGTTTTGTTCTTAAACGAATGTTGTAGATCAGTTATAAACTTTGACGAGTTTCCTAGCTAGTTGTTGATCTCAGGATTTCTGTTGTCACAATTTAAATCTAAGACTGTACCATAGATACTTTATTATAATATCTTATGCAAAAGGAAAGTTCCAACTTTTTTATTTTTATTATTCATTCTCTTTGTTGAAATATTTATTGTTTCATTAGATCTATGACTGGTGAAGAAATCCACCATGATGTCAGTATTTATACATGTGTTGTGTGTTTGTATATATATTTGTATATATATATATAGATATATATATATATATATATATATATATATATATTATATATATATATATATATATATATATATATATATATATATATATATCAATGAAGCACGAAGAAACACGTGCTTGAGAATATCCTTAAACACACGGTAAGTAATATACAGGTATATATACGCATATATTATATATATATATATCTTATTATATATAAGTATATATAATACATATATATATATATATAGTATATATATATATATATAATATATATATATATAGATATATATATATATAGTATATATATATATATATTATTATATATATATATAATATATATATATATATATATATATATATAAGAATTCTCCTGTTAAAACAGGATACATCTCAAGTACAAAAGCTTTAAACCAGAGTGTGTTAATGGGCCTTCTATGCTTGATATCTATAGATGGATAGATAGGTAGGTAGATAGATAGATAGATAGATAGATAGATAGATCACATTTTATAAAATA